>NW_004444019.1:4820918-4853677 GCF_000243295.1 Trichechus manatus latirostris
CCAATTAACAGACTTGGGCCTTGGTCAAATATCAGCTGCTCATAGGTGGATGAATTTATGTCTGGATTCTCAATTCTGTTCCATTGGTCTATGCATCTGTTGTTGTACCAGTACCAGGCTGTTTTGACTACCGTGGCTGTATAATAGGTTCTAAAATCAGGTGTGAGGCCTCCTACTTTGTTCTTCTTCTTGAGTAATGCTTTACTTATCTGGAGCCTCTCCCCTTTCCATATGAAGTTGGTGATTTGTTTCTCCATCTCATTAAAAAATGTCTTTGGAATTTGGGTTGGGATTGCATTGTATCTGCAGATTGCTTTGGGTAGAATTGACATTTTCACAGTCTTGAGGCTACCTATCCATGAGCAAGGTATGTTTTTCCACTTATGCAGGTCTGTTTTGATTTCTTGAAGTAGTGTCTTGTAGTTTTCATTTTATAGGTCTTTTACATCTCTGGTTATATTTATTCCTAAGTATTTTTTCTTCTTGGGGGCTATTGTAAATGGTATTGCTTTGGTGACTTCCTCTTTGAAGTTCACTTTGTTGGTGTAGAGGAATCCAGCTGATTTTTGTATCTTTATCTTGTATTGTGACACTTTGCTGAAATCTCCTATTAGTTCCAGTAGTTTTCTTGTGGATTCTTTGAGGTTTTCTGTGTATAATATCATATCATCTGCAAATAGAGATACTTTGACTTCTTCCCTACCAATTTGGATGCATTTTATTTCTTTTTCTAGCTTAATGGCTCTGGCTAGGACCTCCAGCACAATGTTGAGTAAGAGTGATGATAAAGGGCATCCTTGTCTGGTTCCCGTTCTCAAGGGGAATGCTTTCAAACTCTTTCCATTTAGGATGATGTTAGCTGTTGGTTTTGTATAAATGCCTTTAATTATGCTGAGGAATTTCCCTTCTATTCCTATTTTGTTGAGAGTAGTTATAAGGAATGGTGTTGGACTTTGTCAAATGCCTTTTCTGCATCAATTGATAAGATCATGTGGTTCTTGTCTTTAGTTTTATTGATGTAATGGATTACACTGTTGGTTTTTCTAATGTTAAACCATCTCCTCATACCTGGTATAAATCCCACTTGATGATGGTGAATTATTTTTTTGATCTGTTGCTGAATTCTATTGGCTAGAATTTTTTTAGGATGCTGACATCAATGTTCATGAGGGGTGTTTGTCTGTAATTTTATTTTTTTGTGGTGTCTTTACCTGGTTTTGGTATCAGGTTATGCTGGCTTCATAGAATAAGTTTGGGAGTATTCCATCCTTTTCTATGCTTTGAAATACCCTTAGTAGTAGTGGTGTTAACTCTTCTCTGAAAGTTTGGTAGAATTCTCCAGTGAAGCCGTCCAGGGCATCACTTTTTTTTTGTTGGGAGTTTTTTAATTTCCTGTTCAATCTCTTCTTTTGGCAGGGGTTTATTTAGTTGTTCTACCTCTTTTTGTGTTAGTTTACGTAGTGAGTGAGTTTCTAGAAATTTGTCCATTTCCTCTAGGTTTTCAAATTTGTTAGAGTACAATTTTTCATAGTATTCTGTTATGATTCCTTTAATTTTAGTTGGGCTTGTTGTTATAGCAGCCATCTCATTTCTTATATGAGTTATTTGGTTCCTCTTCTGTTTTTCTATTGTCAGTTTTGCCAATGGTGCATTGATCTTTTTGGTCTTTTCAAAGAACCAGTTTTTGGTCTTGTTAACTCTTTCAATTATTTTTCTATTCTTTGTTTCATTTAATTCTTCTCTAATTCTTATTGTTTCCTTTCTTCTGGTCCTGAGGGCGTCTTTTGCTGCTCTCTTTCTACTTGTTTCAGTTGTAAGGTTAATGTTTTGATTTTTGCCCTTTCTTTTTTTTTTGGATGCGTGTAATTTTTGCTATAAACTGAACTCAGAGCACTGCTTTTGCTGTGTCCCAAAGATTCTGGTAGGATATGTTTTTGTTCTCATTTGATTCTATGAATTTTTTTATTCCATCCTTAATTTCTTCTATAACCCAGTAGTTTTTGAGCAAGGTGTTCAGTTTCCATGTGTTTGATTTTTTTCCTTGCTTTTTCTGTTATTGATTTCTACTATTATGGATTTATGGTCAGAAAAGATGCTTTGTAATATTTTGATGCTTTGGATTCTATGAAGTCTCACTTTAGGGCCTAATATGTGGTCTATTCTTGAGAATGTTTCATGTGAGTTGGAAAAGAAAGTATACTTGGCTGCTGTTGGGTGGAGTGTTCTGTATATGTCCATGAGATCAAGTTGATTGAACATAGTATTTAGATCTTCCATGTCTTTGTTGAGCTTCTTTCTGGGTATTCTGTCCTTCACTGAAAGTGGTCTGTTGAAGTCTCCTACTATTATTGTGGAGCTGTCTATCTCTCTTTTCAATGCTGACAGAGTTTGTTTTGTGTATTTTGGATCCTTGTTGTTGGGTGCATAAATATTTGTTATAGTTATGTCCTCCTGGTGTATTGACCCTTTAATCATTATATACTGTCCTTATCATTTGTGGTGGATTTTACTTTTATTTCTATTTTTCCAGAAATTAATATTGCCACTTCTGCTCTTTTTTGAATGTTAATTGCTTGATTTTTTTCCCTATCCTTTGAGTTTTGTTTCTGTGTTTCAGTCTAAGGTTATTCTCTTGTAGTCAGCATATAGACGGATCTTGTTTTTTTTATCCAGTCTGCCACTCTTTGTCTCTTTATTGGTGCATTTAGTCCATTTACATTCAGTGTAATTATTGACAGGTATGAATTTAGTGCTGTCATTTTGATGTCTTTTTTTTGTGTGTTGTTGACAGTTTCATTGCTCCACTTAATTTTCCATGCTGAGTTTTTCTTTATGTATTTTCTTTTCATCTTTTTCATTGTTGCTGATTTTGTATTTGCTGAGTCTTTATATTTTTCTTGTTTTTTATTTTGATGTGTAGGATTGTTAGTTTCCTTTGGGGTCACCTTAATTTTTACCCCTATTTTTCTAAGTTTAAATCAATCTTTAATTTCTTTATATCACCCTGACTCCTCTCCATATGAATCATCTATGTCTACAGTTTTTAGTCCCTCTTTTTTCTTTTAATGTTGTCATCTTTTACATAATGACATCTCTGTTTTCCTATTTTCAGTGTTTTAGCTTTGATTTATTTTTGTGATTTCCCTACCTGGGTTGATATCTGGTTGTTCTCTCCTGTGTTCTAGTCTTGGGTTGTTATCTGATGTTATTGATTTTCTAACCAAAGGACTGCCTTTAGAATTTCTTGTAATTGGTTTGGTTTTTGAAAATTCCCTAAATGTCTGTTTATCTGGAAATGCCCTAATTTTGCCATCATATTTGAGAGACAGTTTTGCTGGATATAGAATTCTTGGCTGGCAATTCTTTTTCTGTCAAAGCTTCATATACGTCATCCCATTGCCTTCTTGCCTGCATGATTTCTGCTGAGTAGTCCGAGCTTATTCTTATTGACTCTTCTTTGTAGATGACTTTTTGTTTATCCCTAGCCACTCTTAAAATTCTCTCCTTATCTTTGGTTTCGGCAAGTTTGATTATAATATGTCTTTGTGACTTTCTTTTCGGATCTGCCTTATGTGGGGTTCGATAAGCATCTTTGATCGATATCTTCTCATCTTTCACGATATCAGGGAAGTTTTCTGACAACAAATCTTCAACAATTCTCTCTGTATTTTCTGTTGTCCCTCCTTGTTCTGGTACTCCAATCACTCATAGGTTATTCCTCTTGATAGAGTCCCACATAATTCTTAGGGTTTCTTCATTTTTTTTTAATCCTTTCATCTGATTTTTCCTCAAATAAATTGGTGTCAAGTGTTTTATCTTCAGTCTCACTAACTCTGACTTCCACTGCCTCAATTCTGCTTCTATGATTTTCTATTGAGTTGTCTAATTCTGAAATCTTATTGTTAATCTTCTGGATTTGCTCTCCATCTATGGATTCTTGCAGCCTGTTAAATTTGTCATTATGCTCTTCTCTAATCTTCTTAAGTTCCTCTATTGCTAGGTCTGCTGTTTTCCAGATCTCCCTCCTGATGTCTGAAGAGTTCTGTATATTAATCTTTTGTATTCTGTATCTGGTAATTCCAAGAAATTCTTTTCCTCTGGAAAATTCCTTGATTATTTTGTGAGCTTGCTTCAGCCATCGTGGTCTGCCTCTTTATGTGATTATGTGATTTGATATTGACTGTTGTCTCCGAGCCATCAATAACTTATTATATTTATTTATTTTATGCTTGCTTACTGTGTCTTAGCTTCTTGTTTTGTTTTGTTTAGATATACCCAAATAGGCAGCTCATGTGAGCTAGTCTGATCACTAGTACCCCTAAAGCTCCAACATCCTGTCACCAGGTGGCCAGAACTGCCACTAAAGTATGTGAGCCCAAGAGTCTGCCCACTCCTCCTGTATGGATTCAGCTCATGTGTTCAATCAGTCGGCCACCAAGTGTGTGGGGCAGGCTTTCACCTAAAGTTCTAGACAGGCATGGGTGATTGGTGTAGGCACAGGCATCCAGCTGCAGCAGGGGGTCACATGCTGAGCAAGGCTGGGGGCCGATGGCTACCCGGGAGTATCCAGGAAGAAAGTGTATGTCCCTGTTCCCTAGGGCACTTAGGTGGACGGGTTTTGCAGCTGGACTGTGAGTACCCAATGATGTTGGCTGTAAGGACTGAGGGACACCACTTATCCTTGGGCCCCTGTTGTAGGTTGCTAGGTAACGTGGGTGGAGACACCAGTTCTCAGGCCCCTGATATGGGTAGGTGAAGACCCTGCTTAATGGGCAGAGCAGTGTCAAATGTCATGAACCTGCCACTTCACAGCTGAAAGATTTGAAGATAGACTTCAGGTATATACCCTGTTGTACTGCAGTAATGAGGGCAAGTCTATGCAGGGGAAAAGGCACTCAAAGTCCTTGGATCCCTTAGGTCTTTGCCTAGGCAAAGGAGCTGTGCCTACCCTGAGTTCCTGGCTTAGGGGTGCTGGCAGATCATTGTTTCCCCTGTTTGTTAATTTGTTCACTCTCCAAGTCTGAGAGAATGGCTCAGGGTGTGTGATGCATCCTGCTTCTGGCCCAGAGGACTCAGCAATTGCTGAAGCCGGTCCTGGACCCAGTGCAGAGCAGGGAGTGGAGAGGTAAATGGGAGAGAGGTTTTTCCAAAACAGGGATGTTTTTGATCAGCATGGTAGGCCAGACACAAGTGCTTATCTTTTGCTGATCGAGGGCTGCTTCTCACTGGTTCTAGATGGCTAAGTAGACTCTCTGCCTCTGGGTCTCTCCTGATGTGGAAAACACCTCCTGAGCACCACTGCTTGCCTGCCTCATCGCGTACCATGAGCTAATCCAGCCAGAAGGGCTCAGGCTCTTGCCGGTCAGGTCTGGCAACTCCTTGCTGCTTCCTAACTGTCTCTCCCTCCTCCTGCCACTCAGTCCAATTCTTTAACTTTGCCTTTCATGTCCAGGACTCCTAGATTGTCATATGTAATTGATTCACTTGTTTTTTTGGGTCTTTGTTGTAAGAGGGACCACTGGAACCATAAGACTACTCCACCATCTTGGCTCCATTTCTCATTCTGTTTATACTTATAATTTCTATTTCTCATTATTCCTTTTTTTTCCCCCTGTCAATTTATTCTTGCTATTCTCACAAGTTTATTTTTCTTGATAAAGTTTTTTTAATCAGTTTGTCAAATTCTAACAAAACAAAAACAAACAAACAAACAAAAATGTCCATTTTGGTTTCATTAAGATCAAATGGGCTTGTAAGTTATCTCAGGAAAAATAAAATACCTTTGCAATGATATATCTTATTCAAGAAATAAATATCAATTTCATGTGTCTAAATATAGTTGAAAAGTTTTATCATGTATTTCTTGCTAAGATTATACAGTTTTATAATAATCATTTACACATTATTTTTGTTACCCGTTTTTATACTAAATGCTCTTATGTCTCACAAGTTTAATTTATTTTGGGGTTGTTCTGTGTATAAAGTATTATTAACTATAGCATTTGTAGAGCAATTTTTTCTCTTTCCTAAATGAGTTAATGAGCTCTTTCCAAACAATGTTAGGTAGTAGTCATTTTAGTAGATGCTTTTGATTTATTTGTTTTGTAGCAATGAAAATGAGCCTCTCAGATTTCCTGACTCAGGGTGCATAATTGACTAATAGCCCCACACCCTGTTCTTGAGGATGCACCCTGGAGTTTGCGACAAAGCCACCATTCCCACAGGCTGCTCCCAGACAATAACTGAGTACAGCGGGGATACTAATATGGGCCAGTTACTGAGACACATGAGACTACTTTAACAAACTACCTCAAATTGTGCATTCTGAATTGGCAGGAGTACTAAAGTAGGTCCATTCCTGTGAGACAGTGGTCTACTTTAATGGATGATATTGATTTGAGGATTCCTCATCAACCAGGCTACAACTATCTTAGAACTATACTACAGTCTGAGACTCTTTCTACCTATTGTCCTTTCTCTCCCTTTATCTTCACGGTGTCTCAACTGAATCACAGTTTCGAGGTGCACCCCCTCTTGCCTTCTTTGGTTTCTTCCTCTTTATCCTTCACAGGCGTTTTTATCAATTTCTTACACATATAATCCCCTCTTGGCATCTGCTTCTTGAAGAACTTGGACTAACACAAAGAGTATTGAGAGTGAAGTAGCCTGAGAAAACAGGATGGAAGATTGGCTTATTTACTCCATAAGGGGTAAAGAGAATTCCATCTTTAGTGGTATATGGGGAATGGAGAGCTCCGAGCACAAGTTGGAGATACAACTGTTAAAGATTTCACTGATGGTAACCTGGAAAAGGAGTCCCTGAGTGGTAAAAATGGTTAATGCACTCAACTACTAACCGAAAGGTTGGTGATTCAAGTCCACCCAGAGGCACATCAGAAAAAAAATCTGACAATCTACTTTTGAAAAATCAGCCAATGAAAACCCTATGGAACACGATTCTACTCTGACATACATGGGGTTGCCATGAGTCAGAGTCGACTTGATGGCAACTGGTTCAGGTTAATGGTTAACCTGGGAAAACATCCTGATGGAGAGAAACACAGTTGCAGTTATGATGATACAGATTTTTGAAAGCTATAGGGAGAACAACGTCTACAAAGACTGCAAAGTTTGCTGGTTACAACTGATCACAGTTTTTGCTGGTTACTGTTGTTTGGGCACTGTGCAGAAGAATAATGAGAAACTGAGGACCCTTAGCAAGTATTTAAATATGAAGTACTACTGCCAGCTGGCCTATTTGGTAGATTACAAAAGGTCTTTATCTTCTGTAGTGGAAGAGCTGAATAGCATACTGCAGATCTGATAATCAGGGATGCAAACTACAGAGTTATTTAAACGCTCGACCAAGACAAATCTACTGTGCTAAGGTCAAGGAAACTTGGGACCCTGCAACATGAAATGAGGACATCTGAATGAATGCACCTGAAGGAATTGTCTCTATAGACCGTTGTGCATCCTCAGAGCTCATACAACTGGCCCATTTCCCAATAAGACCTAATACTTCTCTCGAGCTAGAAGACACAGTAGAAGCCTCTTCTCTGCAAGGTAAGAGATGGTTGCCTCAGGGGCAGCTCCCACCTACTGTCTTGGCTGCAAAGCTGATAATTAGGGTTAAATCCCAGCATAAACCAGTTGGGTCAGGTGAAGGAGAAAGGAGACTGTAAAGTAAGGAACTACCAGAACTAGGCAGGTAGTGACTGACAGAAGCCTATGTTTATACCGTATGGATAAAACTGATTATTCTATGCAGGGTACATAAACTTGTGTACCAATTTCAAATAGAGAGCAGTGACTACACTATAGCAGGGATAAATTAAATGACCTGGAATATCAGTGTTATTCCTATTAGATTATCACAATTAATAGCCATTTGATCTATAAACCCCCCCACACAAAAAAAAAAAAAACAAAAAAAAAAAAAAAACACCCCACACAAAAAAAAAAAAACCATTGCCATAGAGTCAATTCCAACTCATAGCAACCCTATAGGACAGAGTAGAACTGCCCCACAGGGTTTTCAGGGAGTTGCTAGTGGATTCAAACTGCTGACCTTTTGACCATTTGAGCTATGTGATCTATAGGATATTCCAAATGCAGCAAGAATTCACTGACTCAGGGACATTTTCCTGGCACATTGGTTTTGACACCCTAACAAGGAAGGGCTAAGGAAGCTGTTAGAAGGCTGAGATCGCAATGACCAAGACTGACCAACATGGAAATGCCTAAGATTCCCTGGCAGATGATAGAAGAAGGAATAAAGTGGCAGGATGAAGTAGACATATTGAATATTATGTGATACCAAAGACCCAACAGAGGACTATTTTCCATGGGAGGGCACAGAGAACACACCATTTACCAAGACCACTGGGAATGTGCTGGTGAGAGTGGTGTTACCATCAGTAAGTTCAGCAGTGGCTATCTTCTGTGGGCCAAACCTGGCAGTGGGCCAGGCATTCAGAGAGCTTAAATTGTTAATTTATATATGAATGATGTAATAATAAAGTAATAGGGACCAGGTGGGTGTACTCAACATAAGAAATCAGGAGGCTACAATTACCACAGTGACTGGTAAGGCTGAAAGAATAGCCAAGGGTCTAGACCAGAGGGAGTTGGAGAGTACGGTTTCACATTAGTGAAAAGTCAACTAAATATTTACAACCAGGAAAAAAGCAAGAATGGAAGAGCAAGAAGCTGAGGGTCCTTGTCCCAATAAAAAGTTACTATCCCTTGCTCACTTCACGGAACTGAGTAATTTTCAGATCTGGAACTCTTGAACGAAATATGATCAGATCCCTAACAGAAAAGGATACTACAGCACCAATGCAAGCGTGACGTAATAAATCCCTCAACCCTCTCTAAAGAGAGACTTGGCCACATGCTCTGGTGACTATATACTGTGGCAAGAAGAATAAGCAGATATTTCAAGGAATATAGACAGAGTCTGAGATGACACTGATACTTAGAAACCAAAAGCATGGCTCATGGTCTGCCTGTATGAGCCGGGGCTTACAGAGTCCAGATAATGAATGAAGTCCTCACTAAAATTCAAATCAGTGTAGGCTCACTGGAACTGTAGATTGTCCAACCCCTGAGCACATATTTTGAATCGATCTACTTGGCAGTTGGCATAACCCCCATTGGCCTATGGGATAGGAGCTATCATAGTGGATAAGGCCAAATGGAAGCCTCTGAAACTGCTCCTCACACCCACACTTTCAAGATAGTAAGTCAAAATGAATATTATTAGAGATTAATATCACCATTAAAGCCCTAAAGGACACAAGGGTGGCATATGCTATCACATTTCCATTTTATTTGCCATTATAAACCCTGGAGAAACCAGATGGATCCTAGAAAATGACTGTAGCCTACCATAAACTCAAGTAAACATAGCTCTGATAGCAATTGCGGTTCTGGACATGATATCATTGCTAGAGTAGATCGACAAGGCCATAGATATATGGTATGTGGGCATTGATTTGCCAAATGTATTATTTTCTAATCCTATTAAAAAACAGGATCAGAAACAGTTTGCATTCATGTGAAAAATATAAAAATATTGATTTACAGTTCTGCCTCAGGACTATGTTAAATTTCCTGACCTCTGTCATAGTACAGTCCAAAGAGGTTTGGACTATGTAATACACATGTACTCCAAAGATGGGGAACATTCCTGTAGAGATCCACAGACTAATTGTTTGAATGAAGTTTTTAGAGGTTTTCTACAAGTATTATGGGGTTTTTTTTGTTCCATTATTTCTTTATTACTGCCTTCTTTTGTGTTAAATTGACATTTTCTAGTGTACCATTTTAATACTCTGTTTTCTTTTACTATATATATTTTTATTGTTGTAATATACATATGGGGTATATATGTACATCATATGTATATACATAGAGCCCTGATGGCACAGTGGTTAAGAGCTCGGCTGCTAACCAAGAAGTCAGCATTTCAGATCTGTCAGCCACTCCTTGGAAACCCTGTGGAGCAGTGCTACTCCGCCCTATAGGGTCGCTATGAGTCAGAATTGACTTGATGGCAATTTTTTTTGGTTTTAGACATACATATAATACAACATTTATACATATATATATAAAACACAAAATTTGCCAATTCAACATTTTGCGGGTGTATAATTTAGTGACAAGCACTTACATTAATCATGTTGGGGAAATATCATCTACAGGTAACAACTTTCCCATCACCGTAAACAAAAATCCACTGCTTCCCAAATAATGGCTCCTGCTTTCCTCCTCCCTCCTGCCCCTGATAAAAACTGATAAATGATTTCTGTAAATTTGATTATTCTTGTTATTTCATATAAGAGATATCATACAATATCTGTCCTTTTGTGTTTGATTTATGTCATTTAGCTTCTTTTCAAGGTTCATCCATGATGTAGCATGTATCAGGACTTCATTTTTCTGTATGACCGAATAGCATTCCACTGTGCATATGTACCATATTTTGTTTATCCATTGATGGACATTTAGCTTTTTTTCCATCTTTTGACTATTGTAAACAGTGTTACAATGAACACTGGTATACAAGTGTCTGTTTTCATCGCTGCTTTCAGGTCTCTTGGGTATATACCTAGGATTGGAATTGCTGGGTCACATGGCAGTATTATGTTTAACTTTCTGAGGAACAGTCAGACGGTTTTTCATAGGCTGTTGTATCATTTTGCATTCCCACCAGCAATGGATGTCCTTATTGTGTGCCATCACGTCAATTCAGACTCATAGCGACCCTATAGGACAGTTGAACTACCCCATAGTGTCTCGTAAGCTGTAATCTTTATGTGAACAGATCTCCAGATCTTTTCTCCTGTGGAACAGCTGGGTGTCTTTGAACTGTGAACTTTTCGGTTAGCAGCCAAGCACTTAACCATTGTGCCACCAGGGTTCCAATTTCTCCACAGCCTTGCCAATATTTGATTTTTTCTGTTTTCTTTTGTGACTTCCAATTCCATTGCACTTTTTTTTATGAAGCCTGGTGGTACAATGGTAAGCATTTGGCTACTGACTGAAAAGTTGGTAGTTCAAACTGACCGTCTGCTCCATGGGAGAAAAGACCTCGCGATCTGCTCCCATGAGGGGCAGTTCTACTCTGTTCTATAGGGTCGCTATGAATCAGAATAGATAAGATGGCACAAAAGAACATCAATAACAACATCTCTGTTATGGAAATATATCTTACAATCATCATTGGCTAGGTAGTAGTCAAAACTTAGTTGTTATTGCCTTGTAGGAGTGGATTTGGTCATACTACATACAGTCATTAGTTCAATTGAGTTATTAGAATCTTTTATACTAAATTTGTTGAGTCTGACTACAATTAAATATGTCTTCAAAATATTGTTGTTGTTAGGTGCTGTCGAGTCTGTTCCTACTCATAGCAACCCTATGTACAACAGAAAGAAACTCCATTAAACGGAGTAAATAAGATGTTTGAGGAAATAAAATTTCTAATCCACCTTGTATGATAAGAAATCAATAACGTATATTAAAAGTCAACAAATGTGGAAATAATTAATGCTATTATTTCAATTATGCAGTTTCTTTCTGTGTGCCATCCTCACAATCATTGCTATGTTTGAGCCCACTTTTGCAGCCACTGTGTTAATCCATCTCGTTGAGGGTCTTCCTCGTTTTTGCTGACCTTCTGCTTAACCAAGCATGATGTCTGTCTCCAGGGACTGATCCCTCTTGATAACGTGTCCAAAGTACATGAGATGAAATCTCACCATCCTCGCTTCTAAGGAGGATTCTGGTTGTACTTTTTCCAAGACAGATTTGTTGATTCTTCTGGCAGTCCATGGTATAGTCAATCCTTTTTGCCAACACCGTAATTCAAATGCATCAATTCTTCTTCAGTCTTCCTTATTTTTTGTCCATTTTCACATGCGTATGAGGCAATTGAAAATACCATGGCTTGGGTCAGGCAACCCCATCTTAGTCCTCAAAATGATATCTTTGCTTTTTAACACTTTAAAGAGGTCATTTGCAGCAGATTTGCCCAATGCATTACATCGTTTGATTTCTTGACTGCTGCTTCCATGGGTGTTGATGGTCGATCTAAGTAAAATGAAACCCTTGACAATTTCAGTATGTTCTCCATTTATCATGATGTTACTTATTGGTCCAGTTGTGAGGATTTTTGCTTTTGTTATGTTGAGATGTAATCCATACTGAAGGCTGTAGTCTTTGATCTTCATTAATAAGTGCTTCAAGTCCTCTTCATCCTCAGTAAGCAAGATTGTATCATCTGCATATTGCAGGTTGTTAATGAGTCTTCCTCCAATCCTTATGCTGTGTTAAATATGTCTTCAAAATATTACATTATAACATGACATTTAAATTATATCATTTTGCACACAAAGTTTCACAGAAATAAAAGTGAGTGAAATTTGATATTAATGAGGCAGATATTCATTATTGAAAGAATGAATTTTATATTTTCTTGCAAAGTACTAAGCAAGAGTTTTATACGACCTAAGAGAAGAAGATTCTCAAAAATATGTAAAGTTGTACTACCTTGTGTTACTGAAGCTTATGCAAACACATTGTCTACCAGACTTCACAAACTAAAGTACTAGATTCAAAACTTGAAATATGCTGTCAGTTACTTGGAAAAAAATCACAAGACACTAGTGGACACTCTTTTAAGAAAAGCTGTATCAGTAACAATCTTGATGGCACGTAGGGTGCTATTGTTTGTAAAAACTCAGAATTGGAGGAGAAAAAATGATTCAGAGGAGTCAAATTCTATGTGTGAAGAAATTTCAGTAATACCTTAGCCAATTTATTGTGCTTAAGGGTTTCTGTTTGATTGTTGAACAAGAATGATACCTGTCAAAAATTTTAGTCTAATCTAGGTGGGTCTAAAAAATCTATTTCAAAGAGCATAATATGAAATTCTAAAACATATGAGATCATTGTGAAATAGTTTAATCAGAAATTTTTTTTCCTTTCTTTCTTTGTGATATATAAAATATTGGATGTCTTATTATTAAAGTATTGATGACATCTATTTGATGAAATGTAGCTGTTCTTTCTTGTATTTCTTTCTGTTGTTATGAGGGTTGTTATGAGTAGGAACCGACTCGATGGCACCCAACAACAAGAACAACATTTTGAAGACATATTTAATTGTAGTCTACTCAGTAAATATAGTACAAAAATTCTAATAACTCAGTTGAACTAATGATTACATATAGTATGACCAAACCCACTCCTACAAGGCAATAACAACTAAGTTTTGACTACTACCTACCCAGTGATGATTTTAACATATATTTCCATTATAGAGATGTTGTTATTGATGTTCTTTTGTGTAACCTTATCTATTCTGATTCATAGCGACCCTATAAAACAGAGTAGAGCTGCCCTTCATGGGAGCAGATCGCCAGGTCTTTTCTCCCATGGAGCAGATGGTCACTTTGAACTACCAAGTTTTCAGTTAGTAGCCAAACGCTTACCATTGTACAACCAGGCTTCATAGAAAAAAGCGCAACGGAATTGGAAGTCACACACACACACAAAAAAAAAAAGAAAACAGAAAATATCAAATACTGGCAAGACTGTGGAGAAATTGGAACCCTGGTGGCACAATGGTTAAGTGCTTGGCTACTAACCAAAAGGTTCACAGTTCAAAGCCACTCAGCTGCTCCATGGGAGAAAAGATCTGGCGATCTGTTTACATAAAGATTTTTTTATCCTTTGAATTTACTGGGTAACATAGATATATATTTTTTCTCATATACTATGCTGTCTTCTGAAATTATCATTTCTGAAGTATAGTATCTCTCCCGTATTTTTGTACGTTCGTTTTCTGCTTTGGAGTTAGTCCACATGCATAAATAACCTGATGGTTACTTACTGTTGTTGTTATTATTGTTGGTTCTGGTTGGTTCAGTCTAATGCGACCTCATGTGTGCAGAACAGAACTGCTCCATAGGATTTTCAAGTCTGTGATCTTTCACAGATCGCCAGGCCAGTCTCCCATGGGTCTCTGTGTAGATTCAAACAACCAATCTTTCAGCCAGTAGTTGAGCACTTAACTATTTCTTCCACCCAAGGACTCCTAATGGTTACTTACTAGAATCTGTCTGTCTATCCATCTAGCTATCATCTATCTACCTACGCATTTATTTATTTATTAATACATGTATGTATGTATGTATATACTTATTTATTTATTTAACGGGAGCAGTTCCATCTGGCTGAAAAACATGGTAAGATATAGAGAAATGAGCTAAAGTAGCTGGAAGTTTTAATCAGATATTTTGAAACACTTTCTCTCACACATTAGTTTCATTATTTAATCTGGATATACAGTGCCCTCGTTTCCAGCTTTACACTTCTTAAGGTTGTGAAGAAGCCGTCATGGCTCATTGTGAGGCTAAGCAGAAGGGTATGACTTTTTTATTTTTAATTATCATATCTCTACAAAGGTCCATGAGGCTAATGGTAGAAAATCTCTCTAGTTTAAGAAGGGAGTCCAAAAGAAAAAAAAAAAAAGGATTTTCATTCTTATTTCAGTTTTTCTGCTCTGATATTATAGGTGTAGAACTCACTGGATCAGTTTTTCTTTTCCTTTTTTTTTTTTTTTGCTCTCTCAGATACCGCCCTAAATTTTTATTTTTCTTATATTTTGCTTGAGTTTAAAAAAATGTGTAATTTGCTGATAGAAAAATCTGTACCCTGCCACTTTGTTCAGTGTGTCTGAGTAAGAAAAGGCTTGTAGAAATACCTTGACAGCTCACATTTATCCTGAGACTTATGTTCATGACTGTCAGTTTGCTCATTCTATATTCTTATCTCTGTCAGTGCTCGTGTGTGCGTGAGTGTGCATGTGTGTGTCGGTGGTGTGGTTATGAAAAGCAAGAATGCACAAGTTCTTATTTCTACATCTGTTTCTTTTTAGTCACCTACTCCCAGAGTAATAGAAGAGTTGATGTCACCTACTCACAAAGAATTTAATAATCTTTTTCTTTTACATACTTGGCTACAGTTTTTTCTTTTGTTTTGTTTTAATGACATGATATCATTTTAAATTATTTCTGAAAGTCTAACCAAGCTGTTAACAAAATTTGATCATATTATGACCTAGATATACCTTCTTGACGCTTGATTCCACTTCCTCATACTGACTACAGGCTACCACAGTCTCCTCTAAGCATTTTTATCTTTCTTACACGTATTGGTATACAAGTCTAACAGCTACCACAAAGCTCACCACATCCTCTCACCATCATCCACTGGGAATGTTCCAGTGCTCTGGTAAGTTCAGGGTACCAAACTGGCAAGGTGTTCTGTGATTCCCATACATCTAAATTTACTGTTAAATGGGTTGCAATACATTAAGGCTTTTCCTTTAGTGTTTTTCCATTTTATATTTAACCTTTTTTTTTTTTTTTTTGATGTTTCTTTCTATTGGAGTCTAAACATAAGTCCATAGACTGGACAGGTGACATATGTTAATAACAGATGCCATGCTATTCTCCTGCCTTCTGACAACCAAAGCTCTGCTAATAAAACAAATTTGTTGAATCTGCATCCTAATTCTTTTAAGGTACGCTGTCTCCCAGAAGGCTTATCAGTCCTTTATGTAAGTAGAATCTCGAAGGGTTCAACCACCATTCTCTCAGTTATGCCCACACATGCCTGAATGTGCACTGGCTTAGAGAGTTTGGCCTTGATCTAGGATAACCTCCGTACTGCATTATGTATATAAAGAGGTTCATGTTTTGATTATTAGAGGCTTCTCTAGTGGATAATTTTATGTGTAAAATATGAATATTTTGACTCATTAGGTTGCTGTATTTAAGTTACATTTTTTATAGCTAACATTAATAATATCCTTCAGCTTACGTAAACTATCCAAATCTTTTAGATAATTTGATTAACTTTTATCTTCAGTCTTCAACCTTGGAAGTACTTTATAAGCACTTTCTTGAACCTACTTTTGAGGTTAAATCATTGTGTCATTAATATTTAAAAAAGACTAAATGGAAAGAGATGCTCATAAAGCCCAGACAGCTTTGTCACTGATATAATAGGGCAATGAGACAATTTCCATCCTAAGAACTGGAAGACAGTTCTGTCTGTTCTGTGTTGGCTCATTTATCTTTGTTACATTGATGAATTCATTTTCATGACAATACTTGGTCTAAATAATGAAAAGCTGGAAAATATAGTCTGATGGTCAAGATAGAATATTTAAAATTTTCTTTCCAATTATAGCTAAGCATCTTTTTAAGATTCAGTATAGAGATGATCAATCATATTGGGTGAACAAAAATTCTTAAATGATATTTTTTGACAAAATTACAAATCATCTGAATAATACAATTCGTTTTAAAGCTTCTTTAAACCAGTGTGCACTCCAAATCATTATATTTTCTTAGACACAAATACATAAAATATAAGAATGTTTTCTCAATTCTTCATTTACTAATAATTTTATTATAACTTACAGAAAAGCTGTTTATTAAAAGAAAATTATATAAAACAAATCAACTTTTTCTTGCATGTTCATTCATGTATATGCTCACTAGTTAAATAAATTCATTGATCCTATTCCTAGAGAAAAAACAGGTAATTGTTTCTGTAAGGTAATTTAAAACAGTGGTTCTCAAACTTTAGTTTTCTATGAAGCATCTTGGTGAAACCTGAAAACCTGTATTTTTAACAAGCTCTCTCAATTCATGTATCATCTAGTTAATATCTGATGTCAAGTTTTCTTTATAAGAAGTTCATATTGTCAATTTCTTTCTTTTGTTTGATTGGCAGTTAAAATTCATACTACCCTGAAATAAATGATACTTTGAACCATATCACAACTTGCTATCAATTTTTATTATGACTAAGAAAATTGAATTTCATTTGTCACTACATTGAACAAAATTTTGACTTTGAGTTTTAGAAGTAAAACAGAATATTATTATTTAAATTATTAACCTGTTTCATAATTATAAAAAGAGCAACCCTCATACAGCTTTTTTTGGTGCCAGGAATTTTTCTGAAGCGTTACATATAATAAGTCATTTTATTCTCACAACAACCTTACCAGTTTGGCACAATCACTATCCCTGTTTCACAGATTAGGAAACTGAGGCACAGGTTGGTTAAGTAACTTACCCAAGATCACAGAACCACAAGGTGCAATCAAGGATCTAGGATTCAAACTTAAACAATTTCTAATATTTGAATCCTTAAACAGCATGCTATATTTCTTATGTATTAGAATAAAAGAAGCATAGCACCTATAAACTAAAATATTAAACTAATGATTCAATCAAGAATTGAATAGAAGAGAAAAAAATAAGGATTTACTAAAGATACTGTTTGAAAGTTTGGTGGGATATATATGTGGCTACTGCAATCCACCTTCAGCTGTAAGAAGAATAGATGTGGACACTAGGGCTATCAGAAACTTCTCATTCTCATATATGTATCTCCACAAAAGAAATTTCAATATACCCAAGCGTAACCTCACACTATGTTAGATGTTGCTAAATTGAATGAATAATCAAAATGAAGCAAGTGAGTGAGTAATTGGAGGCGCAAACACATTTTTTGCCCTGGATGTAAAAAAATGTGAATGGATTTTGAAGGAGACCAGGCATCAAAATGATCTAAAATCTGCCTCTTGCTTCATTAGGAAAAGAGTGATGAGCTCTTTACGCAAGTCATATGTGAGTATATGCATATATGCTCACTGCATATGAATATTATGATTAACAAATTGGCTGCAAAGTGGAATTTTTTTTCAATTATTTAGGCTAAGGTCTAATTTCTAATATAGAAAGATGAGAGCTACATAGGTAGGTAGGTAGATAGATGATAGATAGATAGATAGATAGATGGGGTCTTTGTTTTTCTTTTGACTGTTTTGGTTCAGTTTGGATGGTGGGTGAAAGTAGAAAACAGTTCTTCTGAAGATATAATGCAATGCAGAATGTGAACTGCATTTGTTTGAAATCTTACTTTGTACTTATAGAAACAAGAAAACTCAGCAAAATTCATTTACAATATAGCCTGCTTATAAATTATCATAAAGGTCAGTATAGGTTTAATGCGTGTAGAAATTTTCAGGGATGTCCTAGGGAAAGTGTGGCAATCCTGGGGGAGCAAGAAAGGGAGCCAGAGAGGTCAGAGGAGATACAAAACAACAAAAACATGAAAAATAAAAACCAAAACAAAACAAACAAACAAAATAAAAAGAATGTGTGTTTTGCGTTAAACAACAATCTTCTCTTTACTCAAGCATAAGCTAATAGAAATTCTATTCAAAGACACACAGGCAGAGTTGAGTGTATAGTTATGACATTAATGAGGATAACTTGGAGTTTTTAATATATATGATTTCAAGTATATATCTGATAGGTCAATGATTTATTAGTGCCTTAAATAAAAATTATTTGAGTCATGACTCTGTGCAAAGTATTTTGCTGATTAATAATACTAAGAATTGGGAAAGCCCTCTAAAAATTAATTCTGGGTACTTAGTGGATTGAAAGAATGCTGAGAAATGAGAAGAAAAAGAAAGTGATTATTTGTGTGATTTTTATTTAAGGTATCTTATATAGGACCCAGTGTCACCATCTGAGAAAAGAAAATGACTAGGGTGGGGGGAAGGTTGAACAAGGACTGTGTTTACCCGATTTTGGTACATGTATACTCCCGGTATTCAAAAGATATGTTGATTTTAAGCGATGAAATTTGACTAAATCTTTGAGTCCATAGCCCTACTAACTAGTAGCCTGTGGTGTTGACATGCCCTCCTTGAGCATTTCTCCCTAACTTTCTGTCCCCTTCTGTATTTAAGTACCTTTTCATCGCACGACTTTGCAATACCCAGTTATTTTGCTTTACCTTTTCTGTGATCTTCACCCATCCTTAAGCATCATCTCTACATCACCTTTGATTTTCATTTCCCTATTCCTCATTTCCTCCATCCTTAGGTTCCCCCTGCAGGGTCTGTCTTCCTAATACATGTCCTTAGCATTATATCAAGCCCTCTTTATTATTATTTCAGTCTTACCTCTATACTGTCTCCATAGGTCCCATCCATCTGTCAGGCACCAGTAATTACACCACACCTTATGTGAAATTCCACCACTCATCTTTCAGTTTGTCATACTGTGGTAGCTTGCCTGTTGCTGTGATGCTGGAAGCTATGCCACTGGTATCTCAAATGGCAGCAGGGTCACCCATAGTGGACAGGTTCTAACAGAGATCCAGACTAAGACAGACTGAAAAGAAGGAACTGGGGACCTATTTCTGAAAACCTTATGGATAACAGCAGAACATTGATATAGTGCCAGAAGATGAGTCTCAGGTTGGAAGGCACTCAAAGTATGACTGGAGAAGAGGCTCCTCAAAGTAGAGTCAACATTAATGATATGGATGGAGTAAAGCTTTCAGGACCTTCATTTGCTGATGTGGCACAACTCAAAATAAGAAGAAATAGCTGCAAACATCCACTAGTAATTGAAATGTGGAATGTACTAAGTATGAATCCAGGAAAATTGGAAGTTGTCAAAAGTTAAATGGAACATATAAAGATCAACATCTTAGGCATTAGTGAGCTGAAATGGACTGGTATTGGCTATTTTGAATCAGACAATCATATGGTCTACTATGCTGGGAATGATAAATTGAAGAACAGTGTGACATTCATTCTAAAAAAGAACATTCCAAGATCTATCCTGAAGTACAACACTGTCAGTGTTAGGATACTATCCATATGCCTACAAGGAAGATTAGTTAAGACTATTATTCAAACTTATGCATCAATGCCAAAGATGAAGTAATTGAAGATTTTTACCCACTTCCGCTCTGTGAAATTGATCAAACATGCAATCAAGAAGCACTGATAATTACTGGTGATTGGAATGCAAAAAATGGAAACAAAGAAGAATCAGTAGATGGAAAACATTGCCTTAGTGATAGAAACAATGCTGGATATCATATGACAGATATTTGGAAAATCAGCGACCTCTTCATTGGAAATATCTTTTTTCAACAACATAAATGACGGCTATACATGTGGACCTCAGCAGATTCAATATACAGGAATCAAATCGACTACATCTCTGAAAAGAGACGATGGAGAAACTCAATATCAACAGTCAGAACAAGGCCAGGGGCCGACTATGGAAGAGATCTTCAATTGCTCATATACAAGTTCAAGGTGAAGCTGAAGAAAATCAGAACAAATCCTCAAGAGCACAACTTTTACTGTATCCCACCTGAATTTAGATACCATCTCAAGAATAGATTTGATGTATTGAACACTAATGACTGAAGACCAGACGAGTTGTGGAATGACATCATACATGAAGAAAGCAAAAGGTCATTAAAAAGAAAGGAGAAAAAGAAAAGACAAAAAAAGATGTCAGAAGAGACTTTGAAACTTGCTCTTGAACTTAAAAATAGCTAAACCAAATGGAAGAAATGATGAAGTAAAAGAGAGGAATGGAAGATTTCAAAGGGCAGCTTGAGAAGACAAAGTAAAGTATTATAATGACATGTGCAAAGACCAAAACCAAAAGAAAAGAACACACTGGGTATTTCTCAAGCTGAAAGAACTGAAGATAAAATTGAAGCCTTGAGTTGCAATATTGAAATATTCTATGGGCAAAATACTGAATGACACAGGAAACACCAAAAGAAGATGGAAGGAATACAGAGTTATTATATGAAAAAAATAATTGATTGCTGTTCAACCATTTCAGGAGGTAGCATATGAACAGGAACTGATGGCACCGAAGGAAGAAGTCCAATCTGCACTGAAAGCATTGGTGAAAAACAAGGCTCCAGGAATTGACAGAATGCCAACTGAGATGTTTCAACAAAGAGATGCAGTACTAGAGGTAACCACTCGTCTAAGCTGAAAAATTTAGAAGACAGTTACCTGGCTAATCAGCTGGAAGAGATCCATATCTGTGTCCATTCCAAAGAAAAGTAATCCAATGGAATGCAGAAATTATCCAACAATATCATCAATATTACAAACAAGTAAAATTTTGCTGAAGATAATTCATAAACGGGTGTAATAGTACATCTACAGGGAACCTCCAGAAATTCAAGCCAAATTCAAAACAGGACATGGAAAGTACTGATTTCAGATGGATCTTGAATGAAAATAGAGAATTCCAGATATATGTTTGCCTATGTTTTATTGACTATGCAAATGCATTTGATTGTGTGGATCATAACAAATTATGGATCACATTGTGAAGAATGGGAATTCCAAAACACTTAATTGTGCTCATATGGAACCTGTATATAGACCAAGAGGCAGTTGTTTTACAGAACAAGGGGATACTGCGTGGTTTAAAGTCAGGAAAGGGGTGCATCAGGGCTATATCCTTTCTCCATATTATTCAATCTGTATGCTGAGCAAATAATCAAGGAACTGGACTATATGAAGTAAAGCACAGCATTAGAATTGGAGGAAGACTCAGTTAACAACCTTCAATATGCAGATGACAGTACCTTGCTTGTTGAAAGTGAAGAGGACTCGAAGCACTTACTGATGAAGATCAAAGACCACAGTCTTCAGTATGGTTTACACCTCAACATACAGAAAACAAAAATCCTCAAAACTGGACCAAAATCTACATCATGATAAACAGAAAAAATATTGAAGTTGTCAAGGATTTCATTTTACTTAGATCCACAAATCAACACCCATGGAAGCAGCAGTCAAGAAATCAAATGATGCAGTGCATTGGGCAAATCGACTGCAAAAGGCCTCTTTAAAGTGTTAAAAAGCAAAGGTATCACTTTGAGGACTAAGGTGTGTCTGATCCAAGCCATGGTATTTTCAATCGCCTCAAAGGCATGTGAAAGCTGGACAATGAATAAGGAAGACTGAAGAATTGATGCCTTTGAATTAAGGTGTTGGCCAAGAATATTGAATGTACCATGGACTGCCAAAGGAAGGAATAAATCTTTCTTGGAAGAAGGACAGCCAGAATGCTCCTTAGAAGGGAGGACAGCAAGAATTCATTTTATGTACTTTGGACATGTTATCAGGAGGGACCAGTCCCTGGAGAAGGACATTATGCTTGCTAAAGTAGAGGGTCAGCAAAAAAAAGACCCTCAATGAGATGAATTGACACAGTAGCTGCAACAATGGATTCAAACATAGCAACAATTGTGAAGATGGTGCTGTACTGGGCAGTGTTCCATTCTATTGTACACAGGGTCACTACGAGTTGGAACTAACTTGATGCACCTAACAATAACAACAACAATATGTGAAGTCCTTTGCCTTAGATCTCCAGTATGGGATTTTCCATCTTTAGGCTTCAATCTCCCCTCACAAGTTCACCTAATAGATCCAGATAGCCTGTGCCTGGCGGCCCACATATGTTCCACATAACCAAATAGGGCCAGCTTTATGGGTATGCAAACAGTGCAGTCACACAGTGGCTTGCATTTAGAAAGGTTTAATGCTCTGTGGAACCCTGGTGGTGCAGTGGTTAAGAGCTTGGCTGCTGCTTGGAAACCCCATGGTGCAGTTCTAGTCTGTCCTATAGGGTCACTATCAACTGAAATCCACTCAATAGCAACGGTTTTTGGAATGCTCTGTAGTTGCCATCTTGAAATACTTAATAATTTTATATTTGAATTTATGTTTTTAAGTGGTATCTGATGTGACCAGTGAGCATGCACCTGGGGCATCAAACCGCTGTTCATTGGCAAAACTATCTCCCCCCATTTGCCTGACACTCCTCAGTGTCTACTCTTTTGCCCCTGACATCCTGGGCCTCTCTAAGTTTCCCTCTCCCTGACTGCTCTCACACTACCTAGGCAGGGTCATGGAGGTGGGAGTGGGGAGGGTTAGTGTCTGATGAGCATGCTTCATGACATCTTGGGAGAAGGCATGGTGGAGACTGTCCCCATCCCAAGCTGGCAGCTCCACAGTGTCTGGTGAGCAGCTGGCAGGAGGTTGCCTCTAGATGGGGCTAAGGCTTTCCCAGTTGAGGTGCTGAGTACATCCAGACCTGGATGTTTAAAGATCCTTGGAGGTTGCACTTCTGCAAGTATCCATCTGCCCAGGAATGTTCCCTCACCCAATTGCATATTTGGAGGGAAGGATCCTCTCCAGTCAAGTTTACATTTCTCATTTATGGCCAGTTTGAGAAATCCACCAGGAAAATGAGCCACAAAATCCAATTCATGCTAATATTTAAAAATTTTTTTTTTTTTTTCACTTAGAATAACGTTAAATAGTGAGTAAGAGTACCACACCAAGTCGAGACAGATTGTGGAAGAAAGGAAAAAGCTTTACATGTACTATTTAACAGCACTTTTTGCCTTCTTTTTTAAACTCAAGGCCCTACATCTTCATTCTGCATTAGACACAATGTATTATGACCCACACTGCTTTCTTCAAGAAGGGACACAGATCACCAACCTCAGATCCACTGCTCTTGGTCTTGCTTCAACATTTCTTTTCTCTACCCTGTAATTTCATGTGAAGCTGTTTCTGGGGTCTTGTCCTCCCACTCTATCCACTCATTTATGTTTAAAATATTATTAAGTAAAAATGTCAGTTTATTTTTTAAGAAAAGTATATATATTGAAACTTGTTATACAGATATTGCAAAAAAAATTAAGGTGTGCAGAAATTAAAAATTAATTGTGAGCAATGGACTTCATTTAATTCCTCTTAAAATATCTAGAGTGCTTTCCCTTTTCTTGAGTGGATATTGAATAATACAGTTTATAAATGAAACTGTACCAAATAGAAATCTCCATTTCTTCTTCTTTAATATTGTAAAATATTAAAATCTCAAATATTGAGCATTTGATTGGCACTATAAAGTATCAAACACTTAAATTTAAATAACTCAGTTTTTTTCATATAATAATGTAGTATATACCATCATTCTGTTTTATAATTTTTCACTTAATATTACATCCTTAACATTCCTCATACCATTAAATATTCTTCTCTAGTATTATTACATGATGGAACACAATAAAACCATAAAGTAATTCATCTATTTGATTATTGTCAGATAATGTGATTGCTTTCAACTTTTTAATGTTGAAAACAAAACTGTAATCAGCCTCCTTGGGACAAAAGTTTATGTAAATATAATAATTTAGATTTTATTTTTAAATAATGTAATTGCTAGGACAAAAGATGGTCAACAATTGTTTTTCTTTTTTTTTTCTTTACTTTGATATTTGGTGGCCAGGAGTGTCAAGAAAGTTAAATGCAGGCAATATAAGTCATTATTAAAACAACTTACTGGTTTCCACTCAAATTTAAGTAGTTGTTGTTACTTATTGTCCAGTTGGATCCCACTTATGGCTACCTTATGTATAACAGAATGAAACATTGCCCAGTCCTGCACCATCCTCATGGTCTTGGTATGTTTGAATCCATTGTTGTGTCTTATTTTGTCAATCTATCTCATTGAGGTTTTCCCTCATTTTTGCTGACCCTGGACTTTACCAATCATGCTGTTCCTTTCTAGCGATTGTTCTTTCCTGATAAGTGTCTTTCCTGAGTAAGTGAGCTGAGTCTTGCTACCCTTGCTTCTAAGTAGCATTTTGGTTATATTTCTACTAAGACTGACTTGTTCATCATCAAAACCAAAACCAAACTCATTGCCGTCAAGTTAATTCTGACTCACTGCTACCCGATAGGACAGAGCAGAACTGCCCCATAAGGTTTCCAAGGCTATAATCTTTGCAGAAGCAGACTGCCACATCTTTCTCCTGCAGAGTGGCTAGTGGGTTTGGATTGCCGACCTTTTGGTTAGCAGCGGAACAGTTTAACCACTGTGCCAACAGAGCTCCTTTTGTTCATCACAGTTCATAGTATATTTGATATCCTTCACCAACACCACAATTTGAATGCTTCCATTTTTCTTATGTCTTCCTTCTTCATTGTACAGCATTCCCATGCATATGAGGTGATTGAAAACATCATGGCTTGGATTAGGAGTATCTTTGTCATCAAAGTGACATATTTGTTTTTTAAAACTTTAAAAAAGGTCTTTTGCAGCAAATTTGCCCAATGCAATACACAAGACATCCTTTAATTTCTTGAATGCTGCTTTCAGGGTCATTGATTGTTGATCCAAGTAGAATGAAATCATTGACAACTTCAATTTCTTCTTCATTTATCACGATATTGTTTATTGGTACAGTTGTGAGGATCTTCATCTTCTTCACCTTCAGGTGTAATCAACACTGAAGGCTATAGTCTTTGACCTTCATCAGTGCTTCATTTTGTCTTCATTTTCAGCAAGCAAACTTGTGTTATCCGTATATCATAAGTTGTTGGTCTTTCTCCAGTTCTGATGTCGTGTTCTTCATATATTCCAGTTTCTCGGATTATTTGTTCAGCATACAGATTGAATAATATGGAGAAAAGATACGACACTGTGCACATCTTTTCCAAATTTAAACCACACAGTATCCCATTGTTCTTTTCAAATGACTGCCTCTTGATCCATGTACAGGTTTCGTTTAAGCACAGTTAAGAGTTCTATATATGATGCTCGGTGGCCCAATGGTTAAGTGTTCAGCTGCTAACCAAAAGGTCAGCAGTTCGACTCCACTAAGCCCCTCCTTGAAAATCCTGTGGGGCAGTTCTACTCTGTTCTATAGGGTTGCTATGAGTCGGAATCAACTCTCTGGCAATGAGTTTGGTTTGAGTTTTTGGTATAAATGATGCTTATTAGTTATTTACCTAAATTTACCAGGCAGCTTTCTAAAGACCATTAAGAATAATCGTGGTATTCTAAATGGGCAGCTTCTGTCCGGAGGTGAGATGAGAAGGCAGAGAGGGTTAGGAGCTGGTTGAACAGACAAAGGAAATCAGGGGTGGAAAGGAAGAGTGTGCTGTCACAGTATAGGGAGAGCAATTAGGGTCACATAACAATATACATTTAAATTTTTGTATGAGAGACTAACTTGAATTGTAAACTTTCACTTAAACTACAACAATTACAATAAAAAAGAACCGCACACACACATGAATGCATGTAAAAATTTAAAACTGGAGAAATCTGAGTAAAGTCTGTGTATTATACCAATATAAATTTTCTGATTTTGATCCTGTACTATAGTTATGCAAGATGTTGGAGTCCCTGAGTAGTGCAAACAGTTTACATGTTAAGCTGTTACCCGAAACATTAGAAGCCCGAGTTCACTTATAGGCACCTTAGAAGAAAGGTCTGGTGATCTATTTCCAAAAAATCAGCCATTGAAAACCTTATGGAGTGCAGTTTTACTCTGACACTCATGGGGTCACCATGAGTCAGAGTTGACTGGGAGGCAACTGGTTTTATGCAAGACGTTACCAGAGGAAATTGGGTGAAATGTACAAGGGCCTCTCTGTACTGTTTTTGCAACTTCCTGTGAGTCTACAATTTTTTTTAAACAAAAAGTTTTTTGAAAAAAGAATAATTGTGGTATTAAGTAGTCATGTTTTTATTTTAAAGACTGCAACAGAGTGACTTAATAGACAAAGCCCACCATCTCGACAAATTTGAGAAAATTCAAACAATTAATTATATTTCCACTACAAGTGAAAGAGTATAAAGCATGACTAGAAAATAACACAAAAATATTACATAAGACTTAGGAGACTTTGTCATTTTCTGGTAAAATTTTTTGATCATTTTTTTCCTTAAATTTAGGTAAGGTATATCATGATCGATAAAGAAATGACAACTATTCTTGTTAACATGGGTACTATCGTCAAGGTTGTTGAAAGAAACAAACTATATCTTAGCATCTTTTGCTCAATAATCATATTTTAAAATCATGCTGTGGTATGCCTCATCAAACCACTGCTTCATTTCTTCCTGCATAATTTGGACAAAACTGTTGGGAAAATCAATGCCTCAGAGTCGTGTTTGGATTTACTACTGAATCCAATTAGAGTATTATCATAAAAGGCATCAAAGTGAAAATTATTGATAGTGCTTGTTTTGTGAGCATGCAACTGTTAACTCTAAATATAAATATTTTAATGGCACAATTTTTCACTACTATAGAAAAGAAAAAAGAAATAAGATTTCTAATATGCAACAATAAACCACTTAAATTTAAATTTAAACAAAGCTCTTACTTTAAAAAACAAATGCGATGTTATTTTATGGACAATTCAAAGACAAGGGTGCTTTAAACTGCTATGATTAATGATACTTATCTATGATTATAGGAGAGTATATTGTTATGCAAAGAAAATAGTTTTTTGGGAATTTTGAGTTAAAATTTTTATATGTCTCAACTGCACTTATGATTTAAAGCTGGGGTTGGCAAACAACAGTGTATAGACCAAAAACGGCTTCTCCCATTCGTTTACTTACAATCTATGGCTGCTTTTGCACAACAGCAGAGTTGAGTATTTGACAGAGACCCATATGGCCTACAAAGCCTAAAATTTTTACTATCGGGCCTTTACAGAAAAAGTCTACTCCCCCTGGTTTAAGGCATTGGATTTAGATTTCTATACAACAATTTTAAAATTTAAGGGATTTTGAACCTTTAAAATTGTCTTAAATTTGTTATAGATCTATAGTTTGATGTCTACAGTTTAGACTTGAAATGTTGAATATAAAAATTAATGAACCAAATTCAGTTGACTATATATACACGCTATTTGTAAAGTGAAAATGAAAATTAGATCTATTGTTCATTATGATTATTTACAGGAATGGTTCACCTGTAATAGGTCCCCACTGACTCTACTCAGAAAGTCATATTTTCAAAAAGATTAAACAAAATGAAAAAAGTTTACTTGGATAAAATAATGATGGAAAGAGATAGAATTGGATACAAATGGCATGCCCTTAAGGAATTGTTGGTTCATTAAATGGCTAGGTCAGGAAGTTCTGAAAATGGATAGCCAGAGATTCTAAGTAGAGCTCTGTCATTTTCTCAAATCTATATGTTCTACTGTGAGCATGTATTCCATTATTCTACCTCTGTATGTGATCATCTCCATCATCAAGATAGTAATTTTTATGGGGAATGTGGCGTTGGGTGGAATAAGAGAAAATAAGCTCCCCTCATAATTTGACATCAGACTCAGTGTATGAGGCAGTCCAATTTCAGACATAAATATTAGATAATAAAGTTCTAGGTGTATAGTAATATCTTTAATGGATTATAATAATTTGATAATGTTTAGAAAATGTGTTATATTTACTTATTTTAAATAACCACTTAGAAATTATTAGCTGGATTTGGTCGGTATGTTCTATTGTTGCTTTAGTTTTAGTGTAGAGCACTTTAAAATACTTCCCCTCAGAGAAGAAATGGCACTTAGTAAGTGAGGGAAAAAGTGGTGTATTGCATTTTCAGTCTTACCCCTTGGTGTTAATTCCAATTCATTTTCCCCAGCTAGTTTTGTGTGTGTGTGTGTGTGTGTGTGTGTGTAGATCATTAATCAACTTTTCTGGATTCTTGGACAGTAACCTAATGGAAAACATAATTGTAACAGCCTTTACTAAAAGTGAGATTTTAATTTTCTTTGTCAGGAACAAATGCAGGACTTTTTGCTCCACAAAAGGAAAAAAAAAAAATAAAAGAGAAAAAACAATAAATGTAGTTACCAGAGTCTTTTATTGATTATAGTCAGACAGTGGAAAGTGTAAAAATGAAAAAAGTCAATGTGGTTCCTGAACTTTCTTTTTAATATTTATTATACTCTGGATATTGTAATGGCAGTTATGTGCAAAATTTAAAATATAAAATTCATAAGGTTGTATCTTTAGTATTTCCCATTTTGTTAATTATATTTAATAGTAAAGTAGAAAAATTTTAAGATATTGTTTTCTTTTTTGCAATAGCTTTATAAAGACTGTAAAAAAAGAAACAATTGCCTGTATGATAAGCCTTCGCAATACTACTGATGCTAATTTTCCATCTACCATTTTCTAGATCCTTTCATTTTCTCATCATTTTTAGATTTTTTTTTTTTCTGGGGCACTCTTTTTGTATTATGAATCCTCTAAGTTACAAAATAAGCTCTGGGGCACAGTGGTGAAGAGCTTGGCTGCTAACCAAAGGGTGGGCAGTTGGAATCCACCAGCCGCTCCTTGGAAACACTATGGGCAGCTCTACTTTGCCCTATAGGGTCACTATGAGTCGGATTTGACTCCCTGGCAACGGGTTTGGTTTTGGGTTTTAAGTTACAATACAGAAGATTTACAGTGGGATATATGAACTCACAAGATGTGTTTGTTATTTCCTCATTGCAAAACTCTGGTAAGATATGCACTAAGACTGCATAATTTAATAAATGTAATAAACCTATCTTACAGGTTTGTTTTAAGTACTGAATGCAATACATCTGGAATCATTTTGTGAATTTTAAATATCTTTTCAGTAGGTATTATCAAAAACGTAGTAAAATCCCCTTCTTCATTGGAATGGATACGTAAATTCCTGATACACTGATGTTTCATACAAATACCAGAATGAGAGTGTAAATTAGTATATAATGATCACATTGATTATTAAACCAATTTTTAAAATGTGTATCTAATTTGCATCAATATCATACCAAAGTGTTATTTCCTAAAGTTAGAAAATCAGTGGTTCTCTTAATAATATTATTATTTTAACTGAATAAACTCAGAAAGGAAATGAACAAACTGTTTGACAATGGCAATGGGCAGGATTATGGGATTTTAATCCAACACACAAGTGTTGGAAGGAAAAAAATGTAAATCTACATCCTTACTTCTCTACAAAAAAAAAAAAGTTAGTTAAGGTTTTTCTAGTTTTTTTATTGTTAGTTTGTGTTGCTGTTTTTTTGGGAAGTGAGTAAAATTGCTGAGAATACATATGTCACTTCATTATTTCAGAAATTTGGAAAGAATCTCTCATAAACAATGGTTTACATATTTTTCTAAAAATATTTTTCCATGATCATTCTTTCACTTCTTCAAAAATAATAATACAACCATATGTTATATATTCATAATATCATAAACTTTAGTATTTTATCATATATGTAATGATAATAGTTGCTGATTAATTCCTACTGTCTAAGCACAAAATGGAAACCGTGGTGGAATAGTGGTTAAGAGTTTGGCTGCTAACCAAAAGGTCGGTAGTCTGAATCCACCAGACATTCCTTGGAAACCCTATGGGGCAGTTCTACTCTGTCCTATAGGGTCGCTATGAGTCGGAATCAACTAGAGGGCAATGAGTTTGGTTTTTTTTAAATTAAGCACAGAAAACTTGGTTGACTACCTAGGAAATATGATTTTCAAAATGAATACAATTTAGATTTTAATTTCTATAATGTTTTTACAAGTGTATTCAGCAATCTCCAAATCACAAAATTTGGAAAAATTGGACTTTGACTTGGAAAATTAGGAACTTTTCTTCAATGTTGTTTGACAGGTCTATCAGGCTTCTGAATTCATCATATATTCACAAGAAACTTGGGAGATCCAGGAGTATGTATGCTAATGCATGTTTCTATTCACATGAAAGCATTAACGTTTTCGATGAGCCAAGAATTAGCAAATAATTGACATTTACCCAGTGGCATTGTCATAAGTTTTAATTACTTATGTGGTAATTAGTACACAGAGGAAAGGGTAAAATTCTATCTCAGACCAGATCCCCCTGAGAAGTCCTCATCCCCAGGTGAGTTTACAAAGAAATCTCTTCTACGCCCACATAGCCCCTTGATGCATTGTAAGTAAAGGGAACATTGGGACAAAAGCCCCCGAGGTTTCTCTATACCTTAGAATGAAGGAGTCTATGGACATAGGGAAAGGAGAAGGGGAGGAAAAAGGAGACTCCCTTGATGCAGTCTGGGCTCAGGGTGTGTGATGGCCTTGTGGTCAGCTTTGATGGTATCAAAGGAAGAACACTCCCTCCCCTTCTGAGATCTAAGAATAGATCTTGCCGGAGTGTAACTATATAGTTAGTCATATGCCTTACCACTAAGGCATTAGAGAACCTTATAATTATGGCACTAGGGAAGGGGAGTCTACTTCCCCTAGGGTATATTCTTTCAGTATGTTTTCAGTTTAAAGGTCATGAAGGCAGTGGGTGGTAGAACTGCTTTTGCTGCCTCACAAGCTTACAACAAGTTATACAGTTAGGATTTTCAATAAGTGAATTTGATAAATGAGTATATATTATTATCATAACTGGTCAAAATCTTTCAATTCAATTAAACTAATAAGTGCTAAGTAATTTCTATGTGAAAATTATTTTGCCAAGAGTTTTGAAATTTAAAATATGAGAAAGTAATAGTTTTGTTTGTTTGTTTTAAGAGACTTATAATCAGCAGGAATTTCCAGGACCTGAGCTAGAGTGTGTTCAGATAAAAATTATATCTTCTAGTATGCATTCCATTTCACATGTTTAAGGCTGAAAATACTTCTAATGTCAGAGGTGGAACTCTTATCTTAAATCTTTATTAGTTTCTTTATGCTTTAGTACCTTGGCCTTAATTTTAATATTTCTTTTGACTTAAACTTTTCAAGGATGCTTATCGGTGGTTTATTTAATTTGCTTTTCACTGTCATCCTTACACCTCATAAACATCTCACAAAGTCAACATTTAAATATGATAGTCATTTTAGGTACTGGTGGTTTTTATGAAAACCTAAAGAGAATGTTAGACATCTTCAAATTTTAAATTCTCTGTCTGTAAATGTATATTTGTGATGATGTAACAAATGTATGATTAATGATTATCTAATGGAACAAGAGTGACATTCAGTAATTAATCAGTTAAATTTGGTGAGATTCCCTACATAGACTTGGGATGCAGTTTCTTTTCCTACTTGAACATCAAGCCTTTAGATATATTTAACTATTATTTTATACATTTCATGGTTATTAAAGTGACATATTTTGATCATACAAAACCTTTGGAAAAGATAAGTTGTAATATTATCTACATATATTAATTTACAAAGCTAAACACGTATCTAAGTGTAAATGTTTAAAATTTGTAATATGTTCTGTATCCCTAGGGATGATATTGATTATGGGGAATGAAGCCAGTTGTAAGCCAGGAATGAAATTGCACTTCTGAAATGATATGAAAGTGTTGACTTGACCCAGTTATTTCTTAGTACCATTAGCATTTAAACAACTCAGACTAGTTACCTGGGGTGGGGTGGTGTCAAACCCCAATGTTTACAGATATTTGAGTAATTGCATTAAGTATGTCTTATTTTAAGAATAGTTTTATTTTTTAATATTTGTCTATACTGGTATTTGTTTGTATCCAATTTTTAAGTTTAAAATCTTCACAAATTTAAATTTAATCATTACTAAACCATATGCACAGGTAAACATCTTTCTAGTATTCTCTGCTTTCATTGGAACTGGAGATATCATTGCTGATGTCAGGTGGATCCTGGCTGAAAGCAGAGAATACCAGAAAAGATGTGGATACTGCATTGTTTAAAGTCAGGAAAGGTGTGTGTCAGGGTTGTATCTTTTCTCCATAACTATTCAATTTGTATGCTGAGCAAATAATCTGAAGAGCTGGACTATATGAAGAAGAACAGGGCATCAGGATTGGAGGAAGACTCATTAACAACCTGCGTTATGCAGATGACACAACCTTGCTTATTGAAAGTGAAGAGGACTTGAAGCACTTACTGAGGAAGATCAAAGACCACAGCCTTCAATATGGATTACACCTCAACATGAAGAAAACAAAAATTCTCACAACTGGACCAATAAGCAACGTCATG
>NW_004444019.1:4854021-4892781 GCF_000243295.1 Trichechus manatus latirostris
ACTGACACAGTGGCTGCAACAATGGGCTCAAGCATAACAACAATTGTGAGGATGGCACAGGACCAGGCAGTGTTTCGTTCTGTTGTACATAGGGTCGCTATGAGTTAGAATTTACCAGCAACAACAACAAAGCGTATACTAAATAAATACTAAAAATATTAAATGATGATTATGCTAGACAGTTCTTTACATCTATTAATTCTTTATATTCTACCGATTACTTTCAGATGTAATTATTACTTTATCCCATTTTACATGTGAGGAAATGAGTCATAGAAAAACATTATTAATAAGTGAGGGAACCAATATTTGAACCAAGTTACTTTCGCTTTAAAAGCTACACTATCAAGTCCCACATATTAACACTCTCCACTAATCTGTTGTGAAAACCAGAAACTTAAAAGGACAATTTACATAATATTGGTAAACAATAGATTTCACCAGTTTACCAGCAGTATCTTCCCTAGACTGAAAGCATATTTGGTCATTCAAGGAAAACAAAAAACAAAACAAAACAAACAGTACAGCATAGGTTTACAAGCCAAACACCCTGGCTTTGTGTTCCAGATCCACAAATTTACCAGCTCTGTACATTTTAGTAAGGTGTTTAATATCTATAAAGGACACATTTTCCATCCATGGAGTAAGGACAATAATAAACTTACTAAGTAAGATTGCTGAAAAATTATATTAAGCATAAATAAAAGGTTTAGCATATTTTTAAATATTCAGTATTAGCCATTCTTTAAGGAGGAAGATAGATGATAGATAAATTTTACAGTTCTTATCCCATTTTTACCTTTTTTTTTTTTTCCTTAAACATACTGCTTCTACATATCCATGAAGTACCTCAAATAAGATATGAGATCTTTGTTTTAGGTGAATGCTGTTCTCAGGAAGGAATATACTGGCAGATGTCTATGTGCTGCATCGGGCTTCCATATCCTTATATAATTAAACATCTGTGAAATATAAAGAAATATTATTACTAAATTTAGGCTTTTCCCCCATCTTAGTTATCTAGTGCAGCTATAACAGAAATACCACAAGTGGATGGATTTAACAAACAGAAGTTTATTCTCTCACAGTTTAGGAAGCTAGAAGTCTGGATTCAGGTTGCCAGCTCCAGGGAAAGGCTTTCTCTTTCTGTTAGCTCTGGGGGAAGATCCTTGTCATCAATTTTCCCCTGCTTCTCAGTGCAGGAACCTCAGGTCCAAAGACACGTGTGCTCCTGGCTCTTCTTCTTCTCTTTCTTTCTGCTTGCTTCTCTCTTTTATATCTCAAAAGAAATTGACTCAAGACACAACTTAATCTTGTGATTGAGGCTTGCCTCATTAACATGACTGCCTCTAATCTCACCTCATTAATGTCATAGAAGCAGGATTTACAAAACATAGGAAAATTATAGCAGATGACAAAATGGTGGACAATCACACAATAATGGGATTCGTGGCCTAGCCAAATTGACACACATTTTTGGGGGACACAGTTCAATCTGTAACACTGTCTATTGTCTATTCTTGTGTGTTTCCTTCTTTTCTCAAAGTTATCCTCCCCCTATTATCCATGTTCACCTCTTACCACTCTCTTTAAATGGTTTCTAGTCTGAATACTCTTGATCTTAATCCTGAATGGACTCTGTTTTGCATTCAACCAGAAAACACTTTTATAGGTATTATTCCATTGTTTTACTTATGTGCATTGCAGCAAGAACAAAATTATTTCACTATATTTCACCTAAAATTTGAGAACAGATAATATTTTCTATTTGATAGTATCAAAATTTTCACTATGAACTTTCATTAATAAGCTTTCCTTTTTCTAAGCAGTATTTACAGTTTCAGAAGACCATTGCAAAGAAATATATATTTTCCGTGTGTGTTTTTGCAGCATTACTAAACCAGAAAGAGGTGAAAATAATACAGATACTACTCTAAAGAAACCATAATTGTGTTAATGCTTTAAATAAAAATAAATGCTATGCAAATAATTTAAAACATTCTATTTTCTTTATGGTTTTACTTGTATATTTCAAAATGTGAAATAGTTGATTCACACTTCTGTATTTAAAAAAAGGAAAATATAATTAGATTTATTTTTAAGTTTGTCTAAATTATAAGAAAATTTTCTAAAGGTATATTTTTTGCAGATCTGCTATAATACCATCATATTCTAAGTTGGAAATATAACAAACATTGATCATAATTTAAGAGATCGTATATTGAGTAAGTATCAGTATCAATGTCTAGAGAAACTACAATTAGTTGATAAAACCTCTGGGGGAAAATAAAAATTGCACATAATTTACAGAAAGCAATAGTTGTTACATATTCAATTCATTTTGTAAGATGTCGTTTTGAAAATATTATTTTACATCTGAGGTCTTAAAAGCTTTCAAGTGGCCATCTAAAATGCATCAATTGGTCCTAACCTGCCTGGAGCAAAGCAGAATGAAGAACATCAAAGACACAAGGAAAATACTAGCCCAAGAGACAAAAGAGCCACATAAACCAGAGACTCCATCAGCCTGAGACCAGAAGAACTAGATGGTGCCCAGCTACCACCAGTGACCTCCCTGACAGGGAATACAACAGAGTTCCTGATGGAGCAGGAGAAAAGTGTGTGCAGAACTCAAATTCCAATAAAAAGACCTGACTTAGACTGAGACTGGAGGAATCCTAGAAGACATGGCCCCCAGACTCTCTGTTAACCCAGAACTAAAACCATTCCCGAAGCCAATTCTTCAAAGATTACATTGGACTATAAAACATAAAATAATACTCCTGAAAAGTGTGCTTCTTAGTTCAAGTAGATACACAAGACTAAACTGGCAGCTCCTGGCCAGAGGCTGGGTGAGAAGCCAGAAAGGGATAGGAGCTGGTTGAATGGACATGGGAAACCCAGGGTGGAAAGGGGGAGTGTGCTGTCACAATATAGGAAACTGCCTCTAGGGTCACATAACAATATGTTTATAAATTTTTGTATGAGAAATTAACTTGAGCTGCAGACTTTCACCTAAAACATAATAAAAAAAAGAATATATTATTTTATCTTTTTATATCAAAATTATCTCATCCCAGCAAAAATTTATTTCTGATAGGTTATTTTAGAATCACTTGATTAGGTTTGTAAGATTAAATCTGAATATTTTCAAAGAGAGGAGATCCAATCAGCTCCTCTGACTGGCTCGGGGACAGGCAACTAAACTGTATCACTGAAGTTGGGTGCAGTGTAGGAAGAGTGTCCCAACAAAGTTTATTCTTTCTGAAATAAGCCTTGTTAAATAAAACAGAGAAAGGAGTAAAAGAAAAACTGAAGGGATAGAGGTAGAAAGGTAGTGAGGATAGGATGGAGGGAGAAAAAAAGGAAGTAAAGAAAGAAGGAAGGAAAAGGAAGAGTAAAAGATAATTTATGGTGGCAAGGGAAATAGAAGGAATATATACATTTATACATATAAAAGGTTGAAAAACATAGAGCCATTTCAAATGAGACTTACAATAAGCTGTATTTCACATTGATGATGTGCCTATATGAGACCAAATGGCTTTACCTTGATTATTGTTGATCATGGGATTATTTTTACAAAATTATGTAGTTGCTGTCAATAGTTGTAGAAGGTTGTCAGCACATTTTAGGAAAAGAACTATGTTAATTCATTTGCATGGCTCATTGTATTGATATCAAGCCTGTTTCACAGTTTTTTTCAGCCTTTCTATCTATGTTTTGGAGTCCCGGTGTGGGGCAAATGGTTAATGCTCAGCTACTAACTGAAAGGTTGTCGGTTTGAATCCATCCAGAGGAATCCATCACTGGAAGAAAGTCCTGGTGATCTACTCCCAAAAAATCATCCACTGTAAACCCAATGGAGCACAGTTCTATTCTGACACGCATGGGATTGTCATGAGTCAAAACTGACTCTATGGCATCCTGTAGTACTGGTATCTACGTTTTGTTTATTTTCTGTATAGTTGAATGTTTTACTTCTATTAGAAAATTAATGCATGATGACTAGTAACTTGTGTTATTGTAGTTGTTAGGTGCCATCGAGTCAGTTCTGACTCATAGCGACCCTATGTACAACAGAACGAAACACTTCCCGGTCCTGTGCCATCCTCACAATCCTTGTTATGCTTGAGCCCATTGTTGCAGCCACCGTATCAGTTCATCTCTTTGAAGGTCTTCCTCTTTTTCTTTTTCACTGACGCTCTACTCTACTAAGCATGCTGTCCTTCTCCAGGAACTGATCCCTACTGATAACATGTCCAAAGTCTCATCATCCTCTCTTCCAGTGAGCTCTCTGACTATACATTTTCCAAGACATATTTTTGCTGACATACACATCATTTCTTTCAATGAATGACAAGCTCGTTTTTAAAATTATTTAATTAAGTATAGATACACATCTACTGTAAGTGAATAATAACAAAATCCTACCATGGAAATACTTAGAGACATCCTGAATAAACTTCCTGCTTATATTTCTAAAATACAATAGGCTATAACATTTCCTTAAGAAATATGTCTCATGACTTTTTTTTCCTTTTAATTCAATAGGCTTTATTATTTTTGGGAGTAATTTTAGGCTTACAGAAAATTTGAGCAGAATATACAGAGAGTTTCTACAGACTTCTCTATCCATCCTACCTCCTCACCCCCACACAGTTTCCTCTATTTTAACATCCTGCATATTGCAGTGTGTTTGTTATAATTAACAAATTTTAATAAATTCTTATTAACTAAATCCTATAGTTTGCATTAGGGTTCATTCTTTGTGTGGTACACTTCTTCGGGGTTTGAGAAATGCTTAACTATAGTGAGTCCACAATTACAGTATCATACAGAATAGTTTCACTGCCCTAATTATCCCCTGTGCTCCACCTATTGGTTATCTGGATATTTTAAAAAGTCATGGAAGATGGATAAATAAACTGTGGTACAGTCATACAATGGAATATTATTCAATGATAAAAAGAAATGAGCTATCAAGCCATGACTGATGGCCATCACTGATTTTTTGACTGTCTATATTTCTGCCTTTTCCAGAATGTCGTATAGTTGAAATCATAACATATTTAGCCTTTTCATACTGGCTTCTTTCACTTAGCAACATGCATTTATTTTTCCTCCGTGTCTTGTAATAGCTTGATAGCTCATTTCTTTTTATCATTGAGTAATATTCCATATTGTATTACTGGACCACAATTTATTTACCGATGTTCCATGACTTTTTAAAATATACAAATAAGTGATAAAAACACAAACTGTTCTTGAAATATTTGAACACAAACAATGAAACATCTTGAAAGACTACTTTGTCTGATTTTTTCTTATATAACTATGATTGAACTAGTCACATTATAAGTAATTGCCATATCCAAATTTGATAATCTACTCTTAAGCAAATGTTTTTAATAGACAAGTTTCATTATTTCAAAGAAATAACTTTTCTCTATATATTCATTCTATTACCAAAATAAACAATTGGATTTATATTATTGACCAGTCTTTACCAAAAAATTAACATTTACTGCACTGTAAGAATTACTATGCTGTCAAAACAGGCAGGGACCTATGAAACTTATTTGACATGGAAGGTTGTCAAGGATCATTTATTAAAAGAAAAATCGATCTGTAACTTTTTATTTCAAAGTATTCTGTGTAATATGTAATTCTTCAAAAAATAAGAATCTTAGAATTGTCAATGATCTCAGTACAAGATCCCTCCTTTTAGAACATCTTGGACATGTGGCCTTTGGCTTGTGCTTTAATACATTCAGAGGGGTGTTAACAATAGCCTTTCTCATTCCTCTTACGTTGAACTAAAATTAGTAAAAACTTGTTATTTATATAGGCATTATTGTTTATACACATCTCTCACATCTGATTTAATTTTACTTTTACCACAACTTATGAGATAGACAAAGTGGATATTATTATTTCCGGATTATAGATAGAACCATGGTGATAGAGATGGTGGCTTTTTCAAATATGTTACATCCACTAGTTGAGAGCTGAGACTCAATCCCAGGCTTTCTGATTTTTCATCATGACTCATTTTACTTCAACTCTATTGCCAATGCCAACTTCTCTATTAACCCTTTTGCCTTTTTTTGTTTTTCCCTTTACATTTTTTTGAGAACTTTAATAGAAGGTTTCTGAAACATGACTTTCAGAATTTGAAATTGACAAAATAATAGAATAATACAAATTAATAGAGCAAAATACTTTAAAAATGATAGCTATGAAGGTAATTCCAACCACCCTAATACTAAATACATTTGCATTTAAATGCAGATTGGTGTATTACAGATTTCAGAGATGCAATCATTTATGTTCTTATTCATTTATATTTTATGTTCTCTTCACATTCTAGCCTAAAATTTACTGTGTTTTTACCTAGTCTTACAGATGATAATTATGCTTTGAAATAAGGGAAAAAAAAGTGGTTAAAAAAGTACAGTTGTATAAAATAAGAAGAACTCCTCCATCTTGGATACTCAGATTCGTAGGTAATATACTCATAAAAATTTGAGGGTATATTTCCAGAATTAGTTTAAACATGTATAAATATAGAATATATTATACATGTATCAGAACAATATAATTTATATTTTACATAGATGTGAGCTTTCAATACACATTATTATGAATCTTTTTTCTTACTATATCTCAAAGTGCTTTCCACATCTGTGCTGATATCAGCTCATACTGTTTCATCTCACATTCATAAGAACTTAATATTTTTACAAATATTGAGTTTTTTCTACTTTTGCATATATGTGTGGATAAGTGCATTTATGTATTTTTTGCTTTTTAAACAATGATGTAAAATACATTTTTACAGAGGGGAGGAACATACACATTTTTTCTGTATATTACTCTGGCACAAACATCTATTGTCTTATCTTCATATCGTCTTTTTTTAAAAAACTTCTTTTCAGCCGTTAACTCTTCCTTATTTTTTAAACAGAGATTGCATTAAAACTTCTTTACACATGAACCCATTTTATTATTTTACAACTTCTTCACATTAGCTCTACAATGTACATTTCAAGGCTAACTTCACATTATTCCTTTAGCTATCTAAATATTATGAAGTTACCTGATTTTTTATCATCCTTGATATTCCTCTCAGAAAACTAGTATTATAGAACTTCTCTAAAGGCTTGGGTCAAAAATTTAACACTAATAACAAAGTAGAAAAGTGGTTAAGAGCTTGGCAGGTAACCAAAAGGCTGGCAATTCGAATATACCAGCTGCTCCTTGGAAACCATATGGGGCAATACTCTGGCATATTAAGGTCACTATGAGTCGGAATTGACTCAATGGCAACAAGTTTTTCTTTTTTCTTTTTGGTTTCAGCATGGTCAATAAAGAGTCGTGATGACACAGTGGTTAAAATGCTCAGCTGCTAAATCAAAGGTCGGTGATTCAAACCCAACAGCCACTCTGCTTTTGTAAAGATTATAGCCTTGGAAACACCACGGTGCAGTACTACTCTGTCTTATCGGGTGGCTAGGAGTCAGAATTGACTCACTGGCAATTTTCTTTTATTTTTTTTTAACATGTTCTATACAAGGTCTGAAATTGATCGAACATGCAATCAGGATGGATTGATAATTACTGGTGATTGGAATGGGAAAGCTAGCAACAAAGAAGAAGAATCAGTAGCTGGAAAATATGGTGATACAAATAATGCTGGATATCGTTATGATAGAATTTTGCAAGACCAACGACTTCTTCATTGCAAATACCTTTTTTCACCAACATAAATGGTAACTATACACGTGAACCTTGCCAGATGGAATACACAGGAATCAAATCCACTACATTTGAGGAAATAGACTATGGAAAACTCAATATCATCAGCCAGAACAAGGTCAGGGGCTAGCTGCAGAAGACACCATCGATTACTCATATGCAAGTTCAAGGTGAAGCTGAAGAGAATTAGAGAAATTCCAGGAGAACCGAAGTATGACCTTGAGTATATCCTACCTGAATTTAGAGACCATCTCAAGAATAGATTTGATGTACTGAACACTAATAACCGAATACCAGACAAGTTGTGAAATGACATCAAGGACATCATAGATGAAGAAAGCAAGAGGTCATTAAAAACACAGGAAAGAAAGAAAAGACCAAAATGGATGTTAGAAGAGACTCTGAAACTTGCTCTTGAACGTCTAGTAGCTAAAGCAAACAGAAGAAATGATGAAGTAAAACAGCTGAACAGAAGATTTCAACGGGTGGCTCTAGAAGATCAAGTATTATAATAACATGTGCAAAGATCTGGAGTTAAAGAACCAAAAGGGAAAGGCATGCTTGGTATTTCTCCAGCTGAAATAACTGAAGAAAAAATTCAAGTTGCAAAACTGAAGAAGCCTACAGGGAAAATATTAAATGACGCAGGAAACATCAAAACAAGATGGAACGAATACACAGAGTCACTATACCAAAAAGAATTTGTCGACAGTCAGCCATTTCAGAAGGTAGCATATGATCAGGAATCAATGGTACTGAAGGAAGAGGTGCAAGCTGCACTGAAGGCATTGACGAGAAACAAGGCTCCAGGAATTGATGGAATACCAGTTGAGATGGTTCAACAAACAGACGCAGCCCTGGAAGTGCTCACTCATCTATGCCAAGAAATTTGGAAGACACCTACCTGGTCAACCTACTGGAAGAGATCCTTACTGATACCTATTCCCAGAAAAGCTGATCCAACTGAATGCGAAAATTATCGAACAAAATCATTAATATCACACACAAATAAACTTTTGCTGAAGATCATTCAAAAGTGGCTGCATCAGTACATTGACAGGGAACTGCCAGAAAGTCAAGGCAGATTCAGAAGAGGATGTGGAATGAGGGATATCATTGCTGATGTCAGGTGGATCCTGGCTGAAAGCAGACACTACCAGAAAATGTTTACCTGTGTTTTATTGACTATGCAAAGGCATTCGACTGTGTGGATCATAACAAATTATGGATAACATTGTGAAGAATGGGAATCCAGAACACTTAATTGTGCTCATGAATAACCTGTGCACAGATCAAGAGGCAGTCGTTTGAACAGAACAAGGGGATACTGCATGTTTTAAAGTCAGGAAAGGTGTGCATCAGGGTTGTATCCTTTCACCATACTTATTCAATCTGTATGCTGAGCAAATAATCCGAGAAACTGGACTATATGAAGAACATGACATCAGGATTGGAAGAAGATTCATTAACAACCTGTGCTATGCAGATGACACAGCCTTGCTTACTGAAAGTGAAGAGGACTTGAAGCACTTACTGATGAAGCTCAAAGACCACAGTCTTCAGTATGGATTACATCTCAACATAAAGAAAACAGAAATCCTCACAACTGGACTAATAAGCAACATAGTGATAAATGGAGAAAAGATTGAAATTATCAAGGATTTAATTTTACTTGGACCCACAATCAAAACCCATGGAAGCAGCAGTCAAGAAATCAAATGACACATTGCATCAGGCAAATCTGCTTCAAAAGACTTCTTTAAAGTGTTAAAAAGCAAAGATGTCACCGTGAAGACTAAGGTGTGCCTGACCCAAGCTATGGCATTTTCAGTAGTCTCATATGCATGGGAAAGCTGGACAATGAATAAGGAGGACCAAAGAAGAATTCACGCCTCTGAATTATGGTGTTGGCAAAGAATATTGAATATACCATGGACTGCCAAAAGAATGAACAAATCTGTTTTGGAAGAAGTACAGCCAGAATGCTCCTTAGAAACAAGGATGGCGAGACTACATCACATATACTTTAGACATGTTATCAGGAGGGATCAGTCCTTGGAGAAGGACATCATGCTTGGTAAAGTAGAGGATCAGCAAAAAAGAGGAAAAACTTCATTGAGATGGATTTACACAGTGGCTGCAACAATGTGCTCAAGCATAACAACAATTTTGAGGATGGCACAGAACTGGGCAGTGTTTTATTCTGTTGTGTGTAGGGTTGCTATGGAGTCGGAACTGACTGGAAGGATCCTAACAACACAACAGCATACAGGGTAGGTTACACAGGTTATCTTTCTTGTTTTGGGAACGGTGCTTCAATTAATTCATTCATTCTTTAAAAGTCAAATAACTTCATTCATTCATATTCAGCAAAAGATAAAAATGCCTTTTGACAAGCACTACAATAGAGTAAGTTCTTACTAATTCTTACACATGCACAACTTTTTAACCTAAATGCATTCATTTACATTTTTCCTTGTAAAACATGATCCTCTTGAATTCTATACATCAGTCTATTCTGTCAAGAAGTTTCTGAATCTTAATTTTGTCATCCATCATATTATGCCTTTCTCTGCTTCCTGTCATCTGCAAAATTGATACATATAACTTCTATAATGTGATCTAAGTTGTTTGCAAAACAATTCCAGAGGACAAGCTATGAATTTTAGATAATCTCTGAACCTTGGTTTCCTTCTAAAATGAAAGAGTTGTCTGGATGATCTCAGTGGTCCTTTCTAGCAATAATAATTAAATCAAGTTTAAATATATACAAGGATAGACAAGTAAACCAAGTGGTCACAACAGAGAACACATAAAAAGATATGTGTGTGTATGTGTGTGTGTGTGTATACTTGATATGGAGCCTTGGTGGTGCAGTGATTAAGTGTCTGGCTGTTAACCAAAAGGTTGGCAGTTCAAATTCACCAGCTACTCCTTGGAAACCCTACAGGATCAATTCTACTCTGTCCCATGGGGTCAGCATGAGTCGGAATCGACTCGACAGTGGGTTTGGTTTTTGGAGTTCTACCTGATATATGACTGAAATCTATGAGAAAGTAAAGTTGTATTCTTTAAATGAGGTTGATGTCATTAACTATTCCCATTTTAAAAATAAAATGTATTCTTTCCTCATGATTTTAAGTCAATTTGATGACAATTACAAAATTACATAGTGAAAATAAACACATTTAATAATTAGAAGAAAACGGGAATATCTTTATGTCACTAACGATAAGGAAACATTCGCAAAAGGGCACAAATAACTCAAACAAACAGAAAAAATAACATTAGATTCTGTTATGTTAAAATTTTAAACTTATGTTCATCAAAGAAGACCATAAAAAGTCATGCACTCGTAGGAGCTATCTGTAATGTATAAAACCAAGAAAGTTTTAAATTTTATATTATATAAAGAGATACAGGTCTAATCTTGTATTTCCACTTCTGGGCAAAGTAGTTCTTTTCCAAGTATCCTCAGATATACTGGAGATGTTCACAAGAATGTTCACGGCAGTATTTTTTTTCTATTAGACAAATATAAAAAAAGTAAAATTAAAATAACCCTTACATGCCTCAATAGAAAAATGCATGCATAAATTGTGGTATATTTATAAACACTTGTCATAGATAGAAATAAATGAACTACAGCTATACACATGAATATGGAACACATTTGTTGTTGTTGTAAGGTGCCATAGAGTTGCTTTCAACTTATAGGGACCCTATGTACAACAGAAGGAAGCACTGCCCTGTCCTATGATGCCTGCCATACCTGCCATATGATAGTTATGCCTCTATTTAGGGAAGAAAAATGTTAAAGTCTAATAAAGAGACAAAAAAAAAAAAAAAAAAAAATCAGAATTACTGAAGGAAATTCCTGAAACTTCCAAGAGACAGAATACCAGTGATACATTAAAAAGTGCATTTCAATCCAGAGGTTTATTTTTCAATTAGGCCTGTGTGTCTGGTTTTGATGTCACCTCCTTGTGCTTTCAAATGTCTAACATCCACTCCTAAATTTAATTTTAAGTTACCAATTATATTCTAAATTAATTTGACTTCCTCAAATAAGTTTTTAAAGTAATGATAATGTGTTTTTCAGCCAAGTGAAATATTTAAACCTATTTAACAGATAGTTATATCTGCAGAAATTAATGGATGGACAATTTAGTTTATCAGAAAATCTCCTGTGGGTTTGGTTAACAAGATACTTTGGAAAATATGAACCAAAAGGTTTGAATAAAAACCATTGTCTTTATACTTACCAGGGCTTTGGCTGCAACTTAACCTCTCCAGCTTTTGACATATTGATTTATCCCTTTATCATTTTGGTCACCCAATGCTATGTTGAGTCTCTTCCTATAGCTCTTTATTCTTTCTCTCTCCTTCTCTCTCTTATTCTTGCTTCCTGGCATCTTTTCAAACATCACTTAATTTATAAAAATATTTTCCAATGGTTGTCAATTTAATATAATTTCACTGTGAACAAAATTTTAATTGATATTCTCTTCTGGCACAGGTTATATTATAATCATTTGTCTACCTGACTAATGTCCCTTACTGTATGTCAAAATTCTTGAAAGAAGGAACTATTTACCATTTTTCTATTCTCTATAATTCAAAATTATATGAATTAGTTATAAAAATCAGTGATTTGTAATTTTCTTAGTATTTTTCAATATGAAGACATTTTGATGCTGTTGTAAATATTTCTGTAATTGGTTTTCATTTTATGTGACATAAATATATAAATATTTAAAAAAGAAAGAAAACGTTTGTATCTGTTCTGAGGTATACCTGGGAGCAAACTTTAGTTAGTGTAATGGACACACCTTTGACTCAAATGGAGCCTGCTGTTTATTTATTTGAACTATCCTGCCACTTGGTGCTCTTCAAAGCCACTCGTAAATAGTAAGCTCTGAATTGGAAAAAAAAAAAAAAAAAAACTTATGGTAATGGCTCTGTAGGGACAAAGAAAGATGAGACCGTCCCCTTTTCAGACCTGTTATTTATTAAGAATTTGCATTGTAATGTTGATTTATATTTTAAGCAAAAATAGGCTTCCCATTAGTAGAACCTTTATATCTATTGTCCATGTACTGTAGAGAGGACAATTTTAAATATTTACAAATTTTCTTAAACTCAAGATCGGCAGGTAAGATGGTAGGCTGCTTGCTCAAGTCCTAAGAACCAGAGGTCAGATGCTGATGAGCCTTATGCAGGATCCAGAGCAGAACAAAAGCCAGTGAGTTTTGCCAGAAAGTCCATATATATTGCATGCAGGCCACACCTCAAGGAAACTATCTTTCAACTGATTGGCTGCTTATAGAAGATCTCATCACAGAGGTGATTACATTATATCAGATATCAGCATGGAGTTGATCACATCATTACATAACTGCCAAACTACATCATACCATTACGTAACATGCCAAACCACTGAGAATCATGGCCCAGCCAGATAGACACACAACCTTAATCATCCCATTCCACCCCTGTAAACTTGACACCTGTACACATTTCCTCAAACCATACATAATCTCTAAATAAAGACAATTATAAAGTCATATTTGTGCTAACGTGATAAAACCAACATGCGTACAGCTGAAAACACACAAGCCCTGTTTACATTTTATATTTTATGAGTGAAGAAAATGAAAATACTTGATGCACACATACAAGGAAGAAATATTCATAACAATTACAGTCCTTATTTCTACAACTGGTCACATAGTTGTAGCTGATATTTAGAACTAACTTCTTCCACCACCCATTCTGCCATTCTGTATTCCCTTTACCCTCCAAGCCCCTCAGTTGGTCATGGTTCTTTGCCTGTGGTTCTTTACCTTTATTCATAAAGAGTCTGGGCCATTAGTAGTCATGATGGAATTGAGTTGCTGTAGCTTTCCATTGACTTTAATAACAGGGCATGGTAGTACTAAGAGATGCCCTAAGGGGATCTCCTGCATTCTAGACGTAACTCTTTTTTACCTCCATTACATAATATCAATCTGATTTCTTCTTGATAATCAGGATCAATCACATCAGCCAGTATGGTAACTCTCTTCTTTGCCTGTTGATCCAAAGGCATAAGGAGCCCAAAGTGGGCTTAACTTCCAGTTTAATGGAATCAGTGTTGTGTCTCCCAGTGCGAGCATTCCTCCCTTTGGAGCTAAGATCTCTAGACCTGCAGAGCATAGGGTTGTGGGGAAAGGAAGCAAAAATTTTGCTAGTGAGTTACTAGAGAAAATAGTGAGTGGTGCCACTCACATTTCCACCCCTTGATTTCTGGACCCATGAATCCTGGCTACGGGAGAAAGAGCACCATACATTGGACACTGGTTTAGAGCATATACAGCCTCCTAGAGAACTAACCACAACCCTGTAAGATATTGTCACCTAGCTGGTACCATAACTGTATGTTTAGAAGACCATTCTATCATTCTATCAAGTTAGCTGCTTCAGGATGATGGGAAACGTCATGAGACCAGTGAATTCCATGAGCATGGGCCCATTGCTGCACTTCATTTGCTATGAAGTGAGTGTCTTGATCTGAGGCAATGCTGTGTGGGATATCATGACAGTAGATAAGGCATTCTGTATATCCATAGATGGAAGTTTTGGAAGAAGCATTGAGTACAGGGAAGGCAAATCTGTATCCAGAGTAGGTGTTTATTCCAGTAAGAACAAATTGCTGCCCTGTCCATGATGGAAGTAATCCAAAATAATCAACCTTCCACTAGGTTGCTGGCTGATCACCTCAAGGAACGTGCCATATCAAGGACTTAGCACTGGTTTCTGTTGCTGGTAGACTGGGCACTCAGCAGTGGCTGTAGCCAAGTTAGCCTTGCTGAGAGGAAGTCCATGCTGCTGAGCCCATAGAAAACCTCCATCCCTGCCACCATGGCCAGTTTGCTTACGAACCCATTGGGCAATGACAAGAGTGGATGGGGAAAGGGGGATGACTCCTTCCACAGAATGCATCATCCTATCCATTTGATTGTTAAAATCCTCATCTGTCAAGGTCACTCTTTAGTGAGCATTCACATGAGTCACACTTCTTCACTTCTTGGACCCAATCAGAGAAGTCTATCCACATACCTCTTCCCCATACCTCCTTGTCTCCAATTTTCTAATCATGTTCCTTCCAAGTCCCTAGACATCCAGCCAAACTATTGGCCACAGCTCATGAACCAGTTTACAGTCACACATCTGGCCATTTCTCCTTCCAAGCAAAGTAAATAACCAGGTGCACTGCTTGAAGTTCTGCCCATTGGGAAGATTTCTCTTCACCACTGTCCTTCAGGAAGGTCCCAGAAAGGGGATGTAGTGCTGCCGCTGTCCACTTTCGAGTAGTACCAGCATATCTTGCAGAACCATCTAAATCAGGCATGAGTTTTCTCTTCTTCAATCAACTAATCGTAAGGAACTTCCCATGAGGCCATAGGTGCAGACTGGGAGATGGAAGGTTATGTGACAGGAGTGGAGACCATAGGTATTTAGGTCAATTCCTAATGCAACTTACTTGTACCTTCAGATCCTGCCTGGGCCAGATCTCGTATATACTATTTCCATTTAATGATGGGGTGCTGCTCTGCACGTACGACTTTATGGCTTTGTGGGTCAGACTACATCCAGTTCATACAGGAAAGCTCAGGCCACACGGTGACTTGGTAGACCATAGTCAAGCGTTCAGTCTCTACTAAGGCCTGGTAATGTATGAAAAGCTGTTTCTCAAAAGGAGAACAGTTATCTGCAGAGGATTTCAGGGCTTTGCTCCAAAATTCTAAGGATCTGTGCTATGACTCACCAATAGGCCTGCCAAAGACTCCAAGTAGCATCTTAAATTGTAATAATTTTTTTTAAAGAAGAATTTTCCTGCAGAGACTTAACAGGCACAAATACCATATTGTTTCTTCACCCCATGGCATGTCCTGCTGATGCCGTTTTGTAAAATCTCAAACAACAAATAGCTTAATCCTACAACATAAAGTAACACAAGTAAATAATATTTGTATTAATTTCATTACTACACTTCATGGGATATAACATGCTTTCAGTGAAGTAGAAGGAAGTAGCAAATAGCAGTTTTGGTTTCTGGAAGCTTTCATTTTAATAAGAAACAAAAACATAGGGCTTCCTATTGTCTTATTATACAATAAAAAATATGTGGCTATGGTCTTATTAGCAGTATAAACAAAGGCAAATCTACTAATTTCTCTAAGCCTCAGTTTCCTAGATGTGGTTTCTTTTTTATTTTTTTTGAATTTTCTTATTGAACTTTAGATGAAGGTTTACAGAACAAATAGTTTCTCATTAAACAGTCAGTACACATATTGTTTTATGACACTGGTTAACAACCCCACGACATGTCAACACTCTCCCTTCACGACCTTGCAGACCTTTTTTTTGGTGAAAATATACATAGCCAAAATTATGCCATTTTGAAAGTTTCTACATGTACAATTCAGTGACATCGATTACATTCTTCCAGTTGTGCTGCTATTCTCACTACCCTTTTCCAAATTATTCCATCACCATTATCTTCAACTCACTGTCCCCTAGGCTTCCCATCAAACCTTCTGAGTTGCTGTTGTCAATTTGATCTCACATAGATAATTCTTTTTGTAACTTAGATGAAGGTTTGCAGAACAGTTTCTCATTAAAGAGTTAGTACACATATTGCCCTATGACAATGGTTAACAACCCCATGACATGTCAGCACTGTCCCTTCTCAACCTTGGGTTCCTTATCACCAGCTTTCCTGTCCCCTCCTGCCTTCTAGTTCTTGTCCCTGGACTGCTTTGCGTCATTAGTCCTGTTTTGTTTTATAAGGCTGTCCAATCCCCGGCTGAATGGTAAACTTTAGGAGGGACTTCACCACTGATGTAAAAGGGTGTCCAGGGGCCATACTCTCAGGGTTTCTCCAGTCTGTCAGGCCAGTAAATCTTGTCTTTTTTTGTGAGTTAGAATTCTGTTCTACATCCTTTTCCAGCTCTGTCCAGGACCCTCTATTGTGATCCCAGTCAGAGCAGTCAGTGGTCTAGCTGTACGGGACTCAGTCTGGTGGAGGCCTTGGTAGCTGTGGTCCATTTGTCCTTTGGACTAATCTTTTCCTTGTATCTTGTTCTCTTCATTCTCCCTCGCTCCCGAAGGGGTGAGACCAGTGGAGTATCTTAGATGGCTGCTCACAGGCTTTTAAGACCCCAGACGCTCCTCACCAAGGTAGAATGTAGAACATTGTCTTTATAAACTGTGTTATGCCAGTTGAGCTAGATGTTCCCGGAGACCATGGTTCCCACAGCCCTCTGCCCAGCAATTCAGTCCCTCAGGGAGTTTTAAAGTGTCTATGGAGCTTCCATGACCTTTCCTTGTACAAGCTGTTCTGGTGTGTACTGTCTTACCCTTCACCAAAGTTACCACTTATCTATTTAGTTCCCCCCCTCCACTCCTCCCATCCCTCGTAACCAACAAAGATTGTTTCTTTTTGTGTGTAAACTTTTCCATGAGTTTTACAGTAGAGGTCTCATACAATATTTGTCCTTTTGTGATTGACTTATTTCACTCAGCATAATGTCCTCCAGTTTTGTTCCTCTTACCCTCCTGTGCTGAGTTCCTTTTGTCTGTGGTTTTTTTTTTTTTCATTTCTTTTGTTTTTGTAGGTTTTGTTTTTACTGAGACTTTGTGTTTTTCTTCTTCATTTTGATGTGTAGGTTTGTTAACTTTCTTTGTGGTTACCGTGAAATTTACCCTTATCTTCCTAGATTGAACCAGTCTATTATTACTTGGTATTGCTTGACTTCCTCTCCATTAGAAGGTTCTATATCTACGCCATTCAATACCTCTTTTATTGTTCTGATACTGTTGTCATTTACAGATTAACCTGTCTGGTGAGATTATGTTTCATGTACTTTGGACATGTTATCAGGAGGGACCAGTCCCTGGAGAAGGACATCATGCTTGGTAAAGTAAAGGATCAGCAAAACAGTGGAAGACCCTTAACTAGATGGATTGACACAGTGGCTGCAACAATGGGCTCAAGCATAACAATGATTTTGATCATGGTGCAGGATCAGGCAGTGTTTCGTTCTGTTGTACACAGCATTGCTATGAGTCGGAACCAGATTGCTGGTAAGAACAACCACTCCTGCCAGGCAAATGGAGTGTTACGATTTGGCAAACGTCAGTAATATATCCAGCCTTGAATTCTGAGTACAGGAATGCTGTTACTTGGCTGAAAATTGTAATAGGGTCACATGGAGTTGGAAAAATACTAGTCTCAAAGGAGATTCTTCATTTGGCAGTGCACATTTTAGCCCATATATATGATTTCAGAAATGATTATGCCTACCACAATGCCACTGTTATTAAAAATGAAAGAAAAAGATGAAATTTTACCCCTCTCAAAAAATATGCACCTCAAAGTCCTAACTAATTATTGCATCATATTCCCATTTTTCTTGTAGTCCTTGTTTCTCTTAATTATCTAGCTATGGCTTCTGTTAGCAAGAATTAACATATCCACTGTAAAATGGTTGAAAGAAAATAGGATTATCAAAATAATAATTTCTACTTGGGAAAAGGAGGAAAACAGGCAAGATATTTGCTTGACACTTTGCTTCACATAGCAAGAGCTTCTCAGAAAATGGTTAGTTCTTGATCAGTCTATTTGCCTTAAACTATATTCACCGGATATATCAACTTTGTCCTTTCACCATCTTACGTGGTTATGACCAAGGGTTATAGCACAGGACTCCAATTTTATCTGGATTGTGTGATCATGTTGACTGCCAAATTGTACGATTACTAGTAGTTACTCAATAAACTACCAAAACAAAATATATAGATATGATATTTGAATATGGACCATATCCTGTAAATTTCTAATTCACCATCAAGTTAAGACTCAAATCTCTAGGCCTCAACACTTTGGCTTCCATTTTAGTAAATGTCTCAGGGCAAATATGAAACATTTTTCTCCAAGCTATGTCTAAAGATACGGTGCTGTAGCAGGAGGTGTTCACGGAACCACTAAAAGATCAGGAATCTTTTACTCCTCTGGTCTCAATGGCATCTAAGTTCTCTCCTGTGCTCCACTTCTTTGCAAACAAATTTTATTTATAATGGATGTAGTTTGGCACAGAGAATTCAGGTTTTTATTTTCACAAGGCACATGATTATCTAACTCTCAGCCAATTTTTATTGTGCTATAAAGGTAGAAGGAGTTTCTTTTAACATAACCTGTATGTTGTTTCCTCTGCTTTTTGTTGGCCAACTTAAATTGAAATCATAAAAAAAAAAAAAAAATACATAAAAACAGCACATGCCCAAATCTATTCTCTCATTTCCTCCCAAACACTCAGCTTTGATTGTACATCATCTAAGTTTAAAGATGAAAAATTTTGCTGTTGCATAAAAAACATTGCCATAGTCACAGTCAGTTAGGGAAAAACTTGCAGCTACTTTCCTGAACTAGAATCTACCAGTGCTTTATTTTATTCAGAATTTGCTTTTGCAATATTCTGCTTCTCATACCAATTTCTGTACTTTTCAAGACTCTGGTTGTTACACATGTATGACACTCATCTCAAACTAGTTTAAGCCAGAAGAGGTTTTATTCTTTGTTGGTTCATATCACTGCAACTCCAGAAGTGGATGTACCTCATATACAGAAGGATACGGAGGCCTGAATGATGAAATCAATTCTCAGTTTCTCTCTCGCTCTCTGCTTTGGTTTTGTTTTCCTCTCTCTGTTGGTTTTGTTTTCTCATAGTACATTTAGCTTCTTCCGACTGACCGGGGAACATGACCATCAAAGGACCAAGTTTTATATTCCTTGGGCTTTTACTTCCCCTGGGGAGCACTGATATGATCACGATTATATTAATTACAAGGATCAGTTTTGATTAGCCCTGCTCCATATCTGGTCCACTTACACACAGATTGGTGTACTATGTTTCCAAAGCCGGGGCATGTATCCACCTTGAAGTTCCCATGAATGAGAGTTTCATATCTGCACGCTAAAATAATGGGCTACTTCTCAAAGAAAGTACACCGGGCCTATGCAACTGACAAACGGCCAATTAAAATGAAAATTCACAAAAGAATAAATACAAAATCCTAATAAAATTTCAAATCTCATTTACAATTCAAGTAATGCTAATTTGAACAACAAATTATCTTTTTGACATCTTCAATTCACAAACATTTGTGTAAATTGTAATAGAATGCAGTGAAATTAATTAAAAAAACTCTCATGCTTCGCTTGCATAAGATAAAATTGATATAATTTATTTGAAAGGCAATTTGGAACATGTATGAAGACCTTTAATAGTGTCCATTATTATAACAGGACCATATTTATACTTCCATTAATCTATTTGACAAAAACATCATACATGCACAGTACACTTATATAGACTGCTGTTCATTCTAGAATTATCTATTCTAAAGAAGTAAAAGTCCTCTGGAAAAAAATTTTAAGAATAAATTTAATGAAATTATTTTTTTCTAACAAGTATTATAAAACTTCACATATATACACATATATACACACACACTCATAGATATATATAAAGTCTAAAAAAACAGAATGTAAAATATCATATGCGTATAAATCATAGGATGTTATCATTCTCAGAAACTAAACCAGTTACCATGGAGTCAATTCCGACTCATGGTTACCCAATGTGTGTCAGAGTAAAATTGTGCTCCATAGTGTTTACAATAGCTGATGTTTTAGAAGCAGCTTGCCAGGCTTTTCTTCCAAGGTGCCTCTGAGTGGTCTCAGACCTCCAAACTTTTGGTTAACAGCCGAGTGTGTTAGCCATTTGTACCACCCAGGGATAATACTAATAAACTAGGCAAGCTTCATTTGTGGCTAGTGAAAAACTATGTAATAGCTTAGAGAAAATAAACTTCTAAATAGACATTATATAAATGTAAACAAAATGATATTATTTAAAGAGAATACAAAACATATGCTAAAATTTTAGAAATCCCAAATATATAGAGTGTTATATATTAAAAATTACATGATACTGTCAATATAGCATATGAAGAATTCAAGGAAATAAATTTATAAACCAATCTCCTTATGAATATACCCAAAACCCATTGCCGTCAATTAAGATTCCACCTCACAGTGACCCGATAAGACAAAGTAGAACTGCCCCTTAGGGTTTCCAAGGCTGTAAATCTTTACAGAAACAGACAGCCACATCTTTCTCCCACTGACAGCTGGTGGGTTCAAACCACCAACCTTATGGTTAGCAGCCAAGCGCTTTAACCACTGTGCCACCAGGGCTCATTTTATGAATATAGATGAACAAAATTTAAGCAGAATATTATAAAATCACTTGGAAAAATAAGAAAATAGTAATATTCCAGCAATAACACCAGGTGTAAGACACCAGGAATAACACACCAGTAAAGATGTATTTTACCACAAAAATAAATACTGGGAAATCTAATAACATAATACCTCACATTAAATGGTTAAAGGAATAAAAAATTGGTCCTCATAATTGATAAAATATGCATTTAATAAAATTTTATATTATGATACTTTTATTTTAGAACACTAGGGATTGAAATATATTTCTCTAACATGATAAATATTATTTAAAAATTAAACTCTAGGATTATACTTAATGTAGAACCTCTAGAGGTAATCATCATTATGTATAGTGAAAATACAAATATCACTTTTATTAAGAATAAAAATACCTCACTTTTATTTTTATTTCAAAATTTTATAGAAGATCTAGATAATGCAATAAGTGAAGAAATATAAAATAATGGCAGGTAAGACATAGATCTATCATTTTTGGTAATGACATGATTTTCTAATTGAAACTGCTAAGAAAGTGTAGTAAAATGGCTGGTTACAAAAAAACAAAACAAAACAGAAAACCAGTTGTACGGCAATAATAATCAGCTAAAATTTAAAAAGAAAAAAAAATCACCAAAATAGCAAACTTATAATTTAGAAAACAATATTGCTGAGGAACTTTGCAAAAGTGTATTTTTTAATCAAGGTTTGAGAGAAAATCAAATGACATGCTTTACCATCAGATGACTCAATTTTAGGAAATTATTAATTATTCTATTAACTTCAAATTATCAGAAAAATTAACAGAACCTAAAATAACAAGTGTACCATTTTAACCTAATTAATTATCATGCACTTTTCCTAAAAAAAAACAAATAACACCTAATAACACATTGTATAAGGAGTGAAATGATATGGGTGTATCCCACCAACAATTGAAATTAGTCTAAGGTCCCACTTAAAAATAATAATTTTGTCCTTAGGATGATATTATGGATGAGTTATTTTTAATTATTCATTTTGCATCTGTGTGATACAATATTTTTATATAATCAGTGGGTGTTCCTTGGATAATTAAAGAAAATATGATTAAAAAGATGGCAAAGTTATAAACACATGCATAGCAATAAAGAAAAATAATCTAAAATAATAATTAGCCAAATCTAGGCAAGATGCATCACACAAAAGAAATACTCCTCGTTAAAACACAGGGAAATAAATATTCAACTCACTGAAATAAAAAATAATAATTTTATTATGATTTTTTTTAGTCTTGTTTGAAAGAGAAAATACTTCCGTGATTAAATAAACAAGAGAGAAGGTGAGAATATTTTAAAATCAATATAAATTAGCTCAAAATGATACCTAAATTTCTGATATTTTACTGCATTTTTTAAGCTATGTATATAATTACGTATAAGTCAAAATATATAATATGTATGATTAGATGACTAGCGGAAAACAATGATCAAAAACTACCTATAAAATATTATCTCTTCTGATGACATTAAGTTGTTGTTAGGTGCTTCCCAGTTGGTTCTGACTCACAGCAACACTGTACAACAGAAGGAAATACTGCCTGGTATTGCGCCATCCTCACAATCGTTACGCTTGAGCTCATTGTTGCAGCCACTGTGTCAGTCCATCTCGTTGAAGGTCTCCCTCTCTTTCCCTGACTCTACTTTACCAAGCATGATGTCCTTCTCTGGGGACTGGTGCCTCCTGACATGTCTAAAGTACGTGGGAAGTAGTCTCGCCATCCTCGCTTCTAAGGAGCATTCTGGCTGTACTTCTTCCAACACAGATTTGTTCATTCTTTCAGCAGTCCATGGTATATTCAATATTCTTTGCAAATATCACAATTCAAAGGCATGAATTCTTCTTGGGTCTTCCTTATTTATTGTCTAGCTTTTGCATGCATGTGAGGTGATTGAAAACACCACGGCTTGGGTCAGGTGCACCTTAGTCCTTAAAGTGGCATCTTTGCTTTTTGAATGTTAAGTGTAAGACATTAATGAAAATATCTTATTATTTATTTAATTTATTTATATTTGACGTTTAAAAATATATCTTATATGATAAAGAATATTAATTACCTTGAATTTATACATATTAAGGAAATCTTGGCTTAACAATATTTTATAATTCTCTGTTTACCTATTTGTCTTACAGTTCTCTAGAGAAACAGAACAAGTAAAAGAAAGTAGAGAAAGAGAGAGAGAGACTTATCTTAAAGAATTAAGGAACTGGCTCACATGATTGTAGGGAATTGCCAAGCCCAGAATCTGTAGGTCAGGAGACAGACTAGAGATTCCTGCAGTTTTGTGTCACAAAATTTGTAGGTCAGGCAACAGGAAAAGTAGAGGAGTTCTGGAAAGATTATCTGTTTATAGTCTGAAGACAGAAGACACCCTAGGGAAAACTCCCTTTTTGCTCTTAAGACCTTCAACTGATTAGATGAGTCCCACCCACATTATGGAGAGAAATCTGCTTTATCTAAGGCCAACAGACTTAATCACATGTGATTACTTCATAACAACATCTAGACTAGTGTTTGACCAAACAACTGGACACCATAGCCTAGCCAAGTTGACACAGAAAATTAGCCACCCCGCTATTATAAATAAACACTTATTTAACAGGCATTTAGACTCCCTTTTCATCTTCAATAGTAAATGTTTTATGCATTAGCAAGAAAAATACAACTTGAGAGACTTAATGATTGGAATATCATTCATTATTTCAAGCTTTAAAAATGTATTTATTGGGTACCTACTATACTTTAGGTGAAGTCAGTGATGGTTCAGCAGTACCATTTTCACCTTCCTATATATCTTTATCTACCTTTCTATCATTTATCTACCTATATCTTCTATTATTGTTTCTTAAAGAATAAAAGTATTTTATCAATTTTAGTTTTAATCCAATATAATAAAATAGAATCAATCTCTAAACTATTTCTCATTTGTAAAGTGTTAATTTTTATGCAAATGTAAGTTAAGAATAAATTATCTCTAGTAAATGTCCTCTATAAAGTAGCTATTATATGGCTAGCCACATCTTATGTATTGTTAAGAAAATTCACAGCATATGGTTTAAAAGCACAGCAACTCTTTCCAAACATGTTAGAAATATGCTTCAGCAGTATATTTGCATGTTATATATTCATTATTTATAAATACATCATAAGAACACATCTGAAAAATATCAGTATATATGAAGTTCTTAATAAACATCAGTATCTCAGTCTGGTTAAATGCTTATTTTATTTTACTGAAGTGCAAAGGGTATCTATAATGCTCGACATCAAAATCTTTTCCCATCTAAAACATGTGTAGGAGTAGGAGGTTGGTAATACTGTATTTTTTATCTTCTTTGAGAAGGATAAAACTGTCTTGAAAGTACATCAAATATATTTAATTCTTTTGGTAGGTCTGAATTTTGTTTGGGAACAGATTTTTACAGCCAGCTTTAAAAACTTGTAAATGAAATGGAAATTAAAATACCACCACTGTTGGAGCCAAATTATAGAAGATATTGAATTCAAACCATAACTTTTATGAAAAGTGTAAGTTAAAACTATTTTGATGCTGTCTGAATATTAAAATCTAGCCAATGTTTTTCTATTGCTTCTTTTTTCATAACCATTCAATTCCAAAACTCTTCTCCTGAATTTAATTTTCTCATTCAGTTTTTATGTTCCTCCTCTATATTCCTTTATTTAGTAACTTCCTTTTCTCTTACCATTTGCCACTTTAAATATGTATATATTTCAATATATATATATTTCAAACTTTTCCAGCTCCTTCTTTCCAGAGTTTACATTAAATATTTTAAAAAATCATGGAATTGATTCCAACTCATGGTGACCCTATGTATGTCAGAATAGAACTGTACTCCATAGGGTTTTCTGTGGCTGATTTTCCAGAAGATTGCCAAGTCTTTTTTCTGAGGCACTTCTGGGGGGATTTGAACTGCCAACATTTCGGTTAGCAGCCAAGCACTTAATCAAAATAAATCTAAACAAATACCAATTTTTCCTGTCTTCAGATGGTCTAGAAGTGTTTTCCAAGAGAGAGCAATTATGTATAACGCTATGGATTTAATTGTGTCCCCCCAAAATGTGTGACAACTTAGCTAGGCCATGGTTCCCGGTATTGTATGATTGTCCACCATTTGGTCATCTGATGTGATTTTCCTACGTGTTGTAAATCTTACCTCTATGATGTTGATGAAGTAGGATTAGAGCAGTTATACTAACAAAGCAAGACTCAATCTACAAGATTAGGTTGTATCTTGAGTGAATCTCTTTTGAGATATAAAAGAAAGAAGTGAGCAGAGAGACAGTGGGACCTCATACCACCAAGAAAGCAGGACCAGGAGCAGAGCTTGTCTTGGACCTGGGGTTCCTGTGCTAAGAAGCTCCTAGACCAGGGGAATATTGATAACAAGGACCTTCCCGCAGAACTAACAGAGAGAAAGCCTTCCCCTAGAGCTGGCACCTTAAATTTGGACTTCTAACCTCCTAGACTATGAGAGAATAAATTTATTTTTTTTAAAGCTATCCACTTCAGTATTTCTGTTATAGTAGCACTAGATAACGAAGACATATACATACTTTTTTTTTTTTCCTGATTATTGCAGAACATGGCAAATAACCCCTGGGTCAATCAGTCTATGGGGAGACCCAGGGTCCAACTATCAGTTCTGTACACCCATTCCTTTCTACCCTCTCTCCTCAATTAGAAATCCAGGTTACTGCCTTTTGTTCTGGAATAATCTGATTCTGATAAATTAAAAGTGAGACTGCACTTCAGCCTCTGTATGATCTGTATAGAGGTGTTTTGCAAACTCCTACCCAGGAGCATTACATCGACAGAGAACTGCCAGAAATCAAAGCCAGATTCAGAAGGGGACATGGAACAAGGAATATCATTGCTGATGTCAGATGGATCCTGGCTGAAATCAGAGAATATCAGAAAGATGTTTACCTGTGTTTTATTGCCTATGCTAAGGCATTCAACTGTGTAGATCATAACAAATTATGGATAACATTGCAAAGAACAGGAATTCCAGAACACTTAATTGTGCTTATGAGGAAACTGTACATAGATCAAGAGGCAGTCATTCAAAAAGAACAAGGGGATAGTGCGTGGTTTAAAGTTAGGAAAGGGGTACAGCAGGGTTGTATCCTTTCACCATACTTATTCACTGTGTTTGCTGAGAAAATAATCTGAGAAGCTGGACTATATGAAGAAGAATAGGCATCAGGATTGGAGGAAGGGTCATTAACAACCTGCGTTATGCAGATGACACAACCTTGCTTGCTGAAACTGAAAAGGACTTTAAGCACTTACTGATGAAGATCAAAGACCACAGCCTTCAGTATGGATTACACTTCAACATAAAGAAAACAAATATCCTCCCAACTGGACCAATAAGCAACATCATGATGAACGGAGAAAAGATTGACGTTTTCAAGGATCTCATTTTACTTGGATCCACAACCAACACCCATGAAAGCAGCAGTCAAAAAATCTAAAGATGCATTGCATTGGGAAAATCTGCTGCGAAAGTTCTCTTTAAAGTGTTAAATAGCAAAGATGTCACCTTGAAGACTAAGGTGCACCTGACCCAAGCCATGGTGTTTTCAATTGCCTCATATGCATGCAAAAGCTGGACAATAAATAAGGAAGACTGAAGAAAGATTGATGTCTTTGAATTGTGATGTTGGCAAAGAATATTGAATATACCATGGACTGCCAAAAGAATGAACAAATCTGTGTTGGAAGGAGTATAGCCAGAATCCTCCTTAGAAAGAAAGATGGCGAGACTACTTCTCACATACTTTGGGCATGATGTCATCAGAAGGGACAAGTCCCTGGAGAAAGACATCATGCTTGGTAAAGTTGAGGGTCAGTGAAAAAGAGGAAGACCCTTAACGAGATGTATTGACACAGTGGCTGCAACAATGGGCTCAAGCATAACAAAGATTGTGAGGATGATACAGGACCGGGCAGTGTTTCGTTCTGTTGTACATAGGGTCACTATGAGTCAGAACCAACCAGATGACACCTAACAACAACTACCCTGAGCAGTAGCCTCATGTTCTCTACTATTTTTTTATTCTTAGGATGATCTAAAAATTAATATAAGCATAGTTAGGACCTATGGATGATACAATGTCTCTGCCTTTACAAACATGTTGGTTTAAGGTAACACATATTTAATAATGACAGGGTAATAAGAAAAAAAATAAGATGATCAGATAATTTGTAAATAACATATCTCTGTTTTAAGTGAAAGTGCTTGTAGCTTTTGCAAGGATTTTGAAAAAGCATTGGGAGAATGAGTCAGCACACGGTGATGCATAGCATAGTTAGGACAAACTCAAAATTCTGTGACAGTAATGGATAAAAAATCCATATTATGATAACTTGTTTCATTCAGCAAAAGATAATTAGTCATATTTAAGTAATGCTATCAGTTTAAATTGTATTGGTTATATATAATTCTCATACCAATTTCTGTTATCTGTTGCCATTGAGTCTACTCTGACTCATAGTGATCCTACAGGAGAGAGTAGAACTGCCCCATAGTGTTTCTAAGACTAATCTTTACGGAAGCAGACTGCCTCATCTTTCTCCTATGGAGCAGCTGGTGATTTTGAACTGTCAGCCTTTTGGTTAGCAGCCAAACCCTTAACCACTGCACCAGCAGGACTCCTTAAAATTATTATTTACAAAAAAAAAAAAAACCTGTTGCCATCCAGTCGATTCTAACTCATAGTGGCCCTATAGGACAGAGTAGAACTTCCCCATAAGGTTTCCAAGGAAAGGCTGGTGGATTCAAACTGCTGACCTTATTGGTTAGCAGCCAAGCTCTTAACCACTGTGCCATCAGGGCTCCATAATTATAAATTTCTATAAATCTAATTTAGTTCCATAATTTTTGAAGTGTTAAGCATAAGGAGTAAAAATCCTAGTCTCATGCTTGTTCATAGTTGAATAACATTATAATAAAATGATTTAGATCAATATAGAAGGTTTACATAATTTTCTCTTTCTAAAAGAGCATTCACAGTGCTTCACAAAGACAAAAACAAACAAAAAGCTATTGTTTTGCAGAAGATTCATCAAATAACCTGAATTTTCAGGGATGAGAGAGGAACAACAAGCATGGTGGGTAAATTTTTGTCACAATTTTGTTCTTTGGAACTCTTGGCAAACTTTATTATTGCCACGAGTCAATGATTATTTTCAATTCTCAAATCTGCTTAAGTCCCATATTCAATCTCTGACTGCCTCAGGCTTAGCAGAAAATTGTGCACTTCACCAATTCAACCAACACCAAAAGACAGGCCATCTCTCTTCTAATTCTTCTCTCCAATCCAATAGATACACTGGCCCCACACACCCATTTTTTTTTTTTTTTTTTTTTTAATATCCAAGGTACTAGTAAGCCAGTAATAGAATATGGTGCTCAAGATGCTTAAGAGGGATGATGGTAATGACCCCTAATTCCCGACAAACTTTCACTTAGTTAACTATTTTTCTCCTTCCTCATTTTGCTAATGTCATACAGGAACAAAGTAGATTTTTATTTAACTTGTGTTGAAATAAAATAAAGTTTCAATATATGAAGCTTCATTCAAAGTTCACTTCCCCATAATATCATTTAAAAAGTATTATAACTGCTTGTTTTAATTTCCCATTGCTGCTGTATTCACAAAATCAGCATCTTACCTCAACATGCATTTACTATCTCATAGCTTCAGTGGCTCAGCTGGTTCTTCTGCTCTGGAACTCACAAAATCAAATTCAAGGTATTGGCAGGTATCTGGTCCTTCCCAGAGACTCTGGAGATGAACTTCCTGCTAGGCTTATTCAGGATGTTGGCTGTATTTAGTTCCTTGCTATTGCAAGGCTAAGGTTTCCGCTTCCTTGTGGGCTGTAATCTGTGGGGCAGTCTTTGCTCCTAGAAGCTGTCCACATTCCTTCTCATTCTTTCCATGTGGCCTCCCTCCAGCAACAATAGCTCCAGTCCCTCTCATGGTTTGAATATTTCACATTTCTCTTTCTGCTGCACCTCTCTGACTGGCTCTTCTATCTTTCTCTTTTGCTTTCGGGCTCTGTGATCACATTGGGCTCACCTGGATAATCTATGGTAGTGTCCCTATTTTAAGGTCAACTGATTAGTTATCTGAATTGCATCTGCAAAGCCCCTTCCCAGGATTAGTGTGTGTTTGAATAACCAGGGAAGGAGAATCTTGGGGGAATATCTTTATAATTCCTCCTTCCACCTTCCCGTTGCCATCCACATGAACAAAACTGTATATGTGATAGATCTAGTGATAATAACCATACTAGATATATATATAATTTTATCATAGGTTCAGACTAAAATAACTTGTTTACTAATTGATTTATTAAATAAGTAATTATTGAGCACTGATCATGTGATAGACAGGCATTGTGACTGGGATTGGTGATACATCAATCAAAATATATATTATTTCAATTTTTTGAGTTCACAATCTATCATTTAATTAGCAGACATATAAGGAACAAATAATCACATTTTATGAAGGGGGAAAAAAGGGAAAGAACCTAACAGGGATCCATATCATTTTGACTACATTGAGATTCTAATGAACACATTTACTTAATTCAGCCAATGAGTGCATTTCCCTCTTTAAAGTTTTCAAAGTTATCCAGTTCCCTTATAGATCCTGTGCAGCCTATCTCTCCCACCTAATGTTTGTTGATTCTTAATCCCTGTTCATATTTTAGGAGCCCTGGTTGCACAGTGGTTAAGAGCTCGGCTGCTAAACAAAAGGTCGGCAGCTGGAATCCACCAGCTGCTCCTTGGAAACCCTGTGGCACAGTTCTACTCTGTCCTATAGGGTTGCTATGAGTCAGAATCCACGCTGGCCATGTTATTTTTTTTTTCCAGAAGATTCAAATATCTGCCTACCTTGAGGCATCTTGAACAACTGGATTGATCATTCCCTAAATTAATCATTCCCTGAGACTTGCAGACTTTATAAATATTCTAAGTTCTCCGTTTCATAGCTTTCTGCAGATAACAGTGATATAGCACACATAGTTTTATAAGTACTGTTCAGTAAGTCTTTCTTCATAGAACTATTATGTTACTCAAAGGTGTTGCATATTACTCTAAATCATTAGTCCACAATACAACACTTAGCCTAATAAAGATTATCAATTAATATTGCATGGGAAAGAAAGAAAGAAAAAGAGAGAGAGGTAACAGGAAGGAAGAATAAAAAAATAAGGTGAAGGAGGAAAGGAAGAATGAAAGAAACAGAGTGTATATGGGGGTTCTATATCATCATATAATTATTATGTGCCTAGTTCCTACATCCTATTGCCATCCAGTCGATTCCCACTCACAGCAACCCTATAGGACAGAATAGAACTGCCACATAGGGTTTCCAACGAGCGGCTGGTAAATTCAAACTACTGATCTTCCGGTTAGCAGCCAAATGCTTCACCAGTGTCAAATTTATTCATAAAATATCACGTCTGTGTGTCTGTAGGAAACCCTGGTGGCATAGTGGTTAAGTGCTACGGCTGCTAAGCAAAGGGTCAGCAGTTTGAATCCACCAGGCCCTCCTTGGAAACTCTATGGGACAGTTCTACTCTGTCCTATAGGGTCACTATGAGTCAGAATCAACTCGAGGCAAATGGGTTTGGTTTTTTGATTTTGGTGTGTCTGTATGTTTCTATAATGCTCCCAAATCACTTAAAGTGGAAGTCACTACTATGCTTTCAAAATACATATGTATAAGCACTCATAAAATCAACTTAAAAATAGGAATACACCTAGCTTTGTGAGACTCTGCAATATTAACTACAACTCATTAGAAATCTCTCAGTCATTACAAAGTTATTTTAAAAATCTCTGATTTTAGACATAAAAGTATGTAAAATATGTGAAAGATTTAAACAAACTTGAAGTTAAATTTGACCCAGAATGCCATTACGAAAGAAAATATAGTTAATCTTTGTAAACTAGCCTTGAGACATAAGTCAAGCAACCTCCCTAAATCTCAAACCTTGAATAGAAGATGCACATCAGGCTAATCTCTAATTCTGGAGGGAAGGTATACCATAAAAGTCTTTGAGTTCACATTGGCCCTTATCCTGTGAAGCCAAGGTGAGATTTTCACATATAAATCCTGAATTTCTGCTCACTTACTGAAAGAAGTCAGAGGCAAAGGGATCTTTCCCTAATCTCTTACTGTCTCTGAACACTGAGAGCCTACTGAGACTGCCTACTACAGCCAACCTGAGACCCAAGCTACAAGGGAGCTCTGCTGAGTTCCAGCTAAGGTCAAGCCGCCTTCTCGAAACCTCTTGTAAAGGGTAAATGCCTGAAGTATAAACATTTGAACTCTAACCATAGGAACTAACATTATAATTGTAATTGTTAATTCTGATTTTTTGGTTCTATGTGAATGTTGTGAGGTCTTACTTGCGCACCTTGCCATGACCACCCTGTAGTAAACTAGTTTATGTATGACAAACCTGAGAATCTCTCTATTAATTTCTAAAATTAAAATCCTACACGAAAGCCTGTATTTTGAAAATTATCACATTTGATGCAATTTCACAGTGAATTACAGTGAAGAAAATTGAGTTTACTTTAAAATTAGTAAAATATTTTTAAGATGGTCCTGTTATTCTAAATATTCATTATAACTTGTGCTTTTTTTTTTCTTTTAATTTAAATCAATGTAGTCTGTACAGAATTCATGGATTATTTTATTCTCCCCACATATCAATAATTCTCCTTTTCTTTATCTTTCAAATTGCATTGACTGATAATGAAGTTATTCTTAATATCTTTGTATTAGCTCTGTCTGTTTTATCTAAGTAGAATCTAAGGCAAAACATCTAATTTCTAGAAAAATGTTAGAGTTTCATTACAACAATTTTAAATATGTTGCTATTTCTAGCAATTTAGATAGGTATATTTTGTAGCCTTTATGAAATTTCATTTTTCAACTCTATATAGTCACATACCAATTGGTGCGACAATTACAAGCTGAGTGGAGTAAACAACTTGGAGGCAGAGGACATGTATTTGACCTCTAGGGATCTATTTCCATATAATTGTGCCTTTAGTTTGACAGTTTCTTGGACACTGTGCTCTATGACTGCTGAATCATAATCACCTCAGAACATTCCACATTTGCCTACAAATAGTGCTCTGTTGCACTTGCCCTCATTCTATTTCCATTTTTTTTTTGAGTATTAAATAAAATTCAAAGACAATTTAAAAATGAAATTGTTCACATCTATCATCTCTGCTTTTATGAAGCAAAAGAGTGCAGACTGTTTTATGCCCCATTGGTAGGTTAGGTTGTAGCATTTTACATATATCTTGGAAACACAATTTAAATCAAACACTAAATACATCTGTGACAGGTGCTGGCATCTTTTCTTCTCAGTTTGGACTAGAGTTAATGACGTTTGTAGGGTAGAAGGAAGTTCCTTTATACTTAAGTAAACCAAAACTAATAAAAGTCTAGTGGGTAAAAAAGAGAATTATTTTGTAAAAAACAAAAATAAAGTGATTAAAAAGTAAGATATCTAGGTTGGCTCACTTTTTATAGAACAATTAGTACTCTGACTCTCTATTTTATTTTTTCACTTTAGTACTTCTATAGCCAAATTTACTTCCTTTAATCAGTGAAACTTAGTTATTATAGACATTCTTTGGTACTATGTTTTATCCTTGGAAGAACTTTTCATTGCCTATAGAAAAAGCACCTAAAACTTTATTTTAATTTTTTAATCAATGTTAGTTTTGTGGTGATCTTAAAACAATAAATATAAGAAGAAATGACTCATTATTTGACTCCATATAATATATTCCCAACATCATTTCTCAATTTCTTCATATTCAGAATTCATGGAAGAAAATAACTTTGGCTGGAGTATTCTAATTCTGACATTTCATTCCCTCTTTCTCATCCCACTCCATAGCATCCGCGTCATTCCACCTCACATCAAACAGTAACTCACACCTGCATTTCAGAGAACAATAATAGGCTTTCACGAAATGTTAATTTAAAAAGCAAATTGGAATAACAGCCCATCTGTAGTAGAAGAATGAATGTGAAGACCTCTCAATGGGAATTCTACAAACTTAAAACCAGAAAGCAACAATTTGGTGCCCTTCTTTATAGCTAAATGCCAAATGGTGTAAATGAGAAGAAACCCAGCCTAATTATAATGGAGAAAGTAGAACATCAAGATAGAAATGAGAGTTCTGGACATTCAAAGCTATTACCATGCTTATAAAGGCCAGTGTTATTGCAGGATGACACTTGATAAATTTGCAGCAATTGCGTGTAACCAGGAGAGATAATCAAAAGGTGGGCCCTCTCTGATTCCACACTTGTGCTCTGTTAATGCCAAATCCTAAATAAGAGTTCAGATTTTCCCTTCTTGTTATCTCTCTGTGGTTAGAAAGAGGTACAGGTGCTGAAAGAATAACATGGAACAGGTGACAGGGATCCTAGCAGCAGAGAACAAAGTACAGCTTACAAAAATCACGTGTGAAAGCCTTGAGAAGATGAAGCCAACGTGGAGTCCACATCAGACTAAGATGAGCCGCAGTTCATGTGGGAGTGATTCTCAGGGGAATCTGAGACCAACAGATCATTCCTCTGGGCACTGCAAATAAAAATGAGGAATAGACACTTAGAGAAATTGGGGAGCCATTATACTTTTGATGATTTAAGCCACAGTGCTGTATTGAGTGAGGACTATTTAATATAGGTTATTTTCTTGTCCATGTCTAAAGATCTGTTTTGCCCTTTTGTGACTGGTGTATTTCAGAAATAGTATTATGCAACGGAAGGAGTATTTTTTCAGGAAAGAAGAGAGGATTGGTACAGCTGAGAGTCCCCAAGAGCATTATTAGCTTCAATTATTTACAAAATTCAGAAAAGATGTATACTCATGGTCACAATTTATTACAATTAAAGGATACAGATTAAAATCAGGAATGTAAAAAGGTACATAGGACAAAGTACAGGAGACACCAGGAAAAAGCTTCCAATTGTTCTCTCCCAGTGGAGTCATGCAGACAGTGCTTAATTCTCCCAGTGACAATGTGAGACAACACACAAGGAGAATGGTCAACCTGGAAAACTTCCTGAAACCTAGGTGTCCAGGTTTTTATTGAGGTTAGTCACATAGGCATAGCTGACTGTCTGTGTGACTGACCTTAGTCTCCAGTCCATCAATCACATTGTTAGCATAGACTGTCTGGCTTAGCCCAAGGTCTGCAAGTAAACAAAGATATTCTTATCACGCAGAATATTTCAAGGGCTTAGAGGCTACCTCTCAGGAACCTGGAAAGGCCATAATTTTCTATGGAATATGTAGGGTGTGGATCAAACCAGAACTGCTGAATTAATCCTTGACTGTTCAATTGGAGTGTTAAGGAAAATACATATGACAAGTTTATATACTGAAATATTAAATTGTTCTTGTCTTCATTGTACTTTTCTTTTTTTCCTCATTAGTCAGAGATCCAAGATTTGTGATACCTTGCCTCAGGTAATATTGGCAGAGCTAGAGCTGAGGCAACAGGAGGTCTCTGATTCTCTATGAATTCTATAAAAGCTTAAGTCATATAAAAAGCAGATTCTTAACTCAGGATCCATAGATGAGAATTTAGAGATTCCATGAATTTGGATGGGAAACTGAATTTTATAATAATTCAATTAACACTAATGGAAACTTAGCATTTATTTGAATTATGCATGTAGACAACATACCTCAAAATTACTAACAGTACCTGTAACTTTCTTAAAAATAAAAATTACAAAGGCAGGGAAGACTTCTGGCAAAATGGCGCTCTAGGCAGAAGCACCACGCCATCCCTCCACAGCAAAGATCCGAAAAACTAAGCCAAACAGAGAAAACAGTAATCCTGAAACCCTAAAACATCAAATGAAGAGATAAAGAACTCAGCCAAGCACCAAATGGAGTGAGAAACTGACAGAGAACAGAGAGTGAGGAGAGATTCATGCAGAGGTCCCCTATCAGCTAACACAGCACAGATCTGCCATCTTGGACTCCTATTGGAGACCAGTGAACAAGGGGTACAAGATAGCAGCTTCATGGAGCTTCCAGCAGGAGACAGAACAACCGGTAAACATCGATATACGCTTTCCCACCCTCCATCCTTCTTCACCCCCCCTCGGCCTCCTCTGCTTCCTGTGGCCACAGTCTCTTGGCTGGGTAGCACTGGCTGCTTGGATTCCACCCACCCACACTGGCTGACAAGCTGAGTGCCATTCGTTGGCTGCTGGTGTTGCTTTTTTCCACTTCTTTTGATTTCTTCCTTACCTCTCACCACCTCCCCATCCTTTCTCTCAAATACCTGGCTCTGGGCGCCATATTTGCTTCTTCCTAAGGGGCTGCGGGGCTCCGTTCGAGTGTGGAACTGCTTCCCGGTCTGTGCTGCCACACTGGTGGGATCCCAGGGCTGTTTTTGTTTGCTTGTTTTGATTGTTTGTTTGTTTTCTTTTTCTTTTCTCAAGCTGGGAGCCCGTTCTGGCCAGGCAGTGCTACACGGCTTCGGACCTACACCCCTAGCTTGCACAGACACACAGAGGGATCCCTGAGGACATTTCTTTTTTCTTGGTTCTTTTTATTCATGTTTTCTTGGGGGCTTTTCTTGTTTGTTTGTTTAATTTGTTTTGTTTCCTTTTCCCTCTTTTTCCCTTTTTCTTCGTTACTCAGTTTCTCATCTCTCTATACCTTCCTTCTCTCCCTCTCCCCTGAATACCTGGCGCTGAATACCTCTATGCATTCTAGCCAGGCTGTAATTCAACACCTGGGAACAACTTCCCCAGACATCGTAGCCACACCAGTGGGATCCCTGGGAGCTTTACTGTTCTTTTTTCTTTCTAATTTCTATTTATTCATTCTTTTTTCTTCCCCCCTCTTCTTCTTCCCCTTCTTGTTTTTTTCCGTTTCATAGTCTCTCATCTCTCCATTCTAACAGCAAGCTGCCCTAGCCCTCCTTTTTGTTTGTTTGTATGTTTTTGGCTCCTGTTCCTCTCTCCTCTCTCCCATAACCATCTTAGCTCCACACTTCACAATCTCCCCCCTTCATCCTGCCTACCCGCACCGTGCACTTAACATCATACCACCAAGCAGCATGGGCAGGGTGTACTGTAACCTCTCCTGCACTGATTACCAGCCACCCTGGTGGCTGCAGTAAGTGCCACAAACAACCCATCCTAGCAACTCTTCTTCAGCTAGACCTGCCCTACTGTACCATATCTGACGACTGACCCTGCCAATTGGAGAAGGAGGTGAAAAGTATCGTGCCCACAGACGAGCAAACAACAAAGAACACACAGCCTGCCTACTCAGACATAGCCAAATTTAAAAAAAGAAAAACAGGATGAAACAAACAAATCTACAATCAATAAACGAGAAAAATAACTACTGAATGCCCCGAAGACAGCAGACAATATCAAAACTTTTACAAAAACAGGACAGGTGTCCAAAATAAAATACCAGATGACTTCCCAGTGGAAGAAAAGGCACTAGAACTAACTGATGGGGAATTCAAATCTCTAATACTCAGAATTATCCAAGAGTTGAAGCAAAAAGCAGACAAAAATGAGGAAACAAAATAGACAAATTCATGGAAAAGGCAGACAAATTCATGGAAAATACAGACAAAAAAATGGAAAAATTCAGGAAAATAATGTAGGAACAAAATACCAAAATAAATTCACAACTAGAAATTATACAAAAACAACAATTAGAAATCCAAAAGATAAACAACAAGATTTCAGAAATGGACAGTCATAGAAGGGCTGAGGAGCAGATTTGAAATGGTGCAAGACAGGATCAGTGGAATTGAAGATAAACACCTGGATACAATTCTGTTTGAGGAAAACTCAGAAAAAAGGACAAAGAAAAATGAAGAGACCCTGAGAATTATGTGGGATACAACCAAAAGCAAAAATTTGCGAATGATCAAAGTTCCAGAACGGGGAGAAAACAGAAAACATAGAGAGGATCATTGAAGAACTGCTGACACAAAACTTCCCCAATATCATGAAAGATGAAAATCTGGCCATCCAAGATAGACCCCAAAAGAAAATCACCAAGGTTTATCATAATCACACTCACCAAAACCAAAGACAAACAAAGAATCCTGAGAGAAGCTCAATAAAAACAAAAATTCACATACGGAGGAGAAACAATAAGACTAAGCTCAGATTATTCAGCAGAAACCATGCAGGCAAGAAGGCAATGGGATGACATATATAAAACCTTGAAAGAAAACAATAGCCAGCCAAGAATAATATATCCTGCAAAAGTCTCATTCAAATATGATGGTGAAATTAGGTCATTTCCAGATTAAAAGAAATTAAGGGATTTGGTAAAAACCAAACCAAACTTACAAGACTTATTAAAGGAAGTCCTTTGATCTGAGAACAAACAATATCAGACCACAGGTTGAATATAGGACACAGGATTGTACTAGCCAGATACCAACCTAGGAAATGAACTCTTAAGGACTATGCAAAACCAAAAGAATTACAAAAGGGAACCAGAGAGGTTAATCTGTAAATGACAACATCATCAGAACAATAAAAGAGGTATTGAACGGTGTAGGCATAGAACCTTCTAATGGAGAGGAAGTCAAGCAATACCAAGTTATAATAGTCTGGTTCAAATCTAGGAAGATAAGAGTAAATTTCAGGGTGACCACAAAGAAAGTTAACAAACCTACTCATCAAAATAAAGAAGAAAAACATAAAGTCTCAGTAAAAACAAAACTTACAAAAACAAAAGAAATGAAAAAAAAAAATCCACAAACAAAAGGAACTCAGTACAGGAGAGTAAGAGGAACAAAACTGGAGGACATTATGCTGAGTGAAATAAGTCAGTCCCAAAAGGACAAATATTGTATGAGACCTCTACTGTAAAACTCATGGAAAAGTTTACACACAAAAAGAAACAATCTTTGTTGGTTACAAGGGATGGGAGGAGTTCGGGGGAACTAAATAGATAAGTGGTAATGTTGGTGAAGGGCAAGACAGTACACATTACTAGGGAGGCCAGTTCAACTTGTACAAGGAAAGGTCATGGAAGCTCCGTAGACAACACCAAACTCCCTGAGGGACTGAATTGCTGTGGGGACTATGGTCTCGGGGAACATCTAGCTCAATTGGCATAACACAGTTTATAAAGACAATGTTTTACATTCTACCTTGGTGAGTAGCAGCTAGGGTCTTAAAAGCCTGTGAACAGCCATCTAGGATACTCCACTGGTCTCGCCCCTTTGGGAGCAAGAGAGAATGAAGAGAACAGGATACAAGGAAAAGATTAGTCTGAAGGACTAATGGACCACGGCTACCACGGCCTCCATTAGACTGAGTCCAGTGCAGCTGGATGGTGCCCGGCTATCACCACTGACTGCTCTGGCTAGGATCACGATAGAGGGTCCTGGACAGAGCTGGAAAAGGAAGTAGAACAGAGTTCTAACTCACAAAAAAAGACAAGATTTACTGGCCTGACAGACTGGAGAAACCCCAAAAGTATGCCCCCCAGATACCCTTTTAGCTCAGTGGTGAAGCCCCTCATGAA
>NW_004444019.1:4892904-4895190 GCF_000243295.1 Trichechus manatus latirostris
ACATGTCATGGGGTTGTTAACCATTGTCATAGGGCAATATGTGTACTAACTGTTCAATGAGAAACTGTTTGTTCTGAAAACCTTCATCTAAGGTACAAAAAAAAAAAAGAATTATCTATGTGAGATCAAATTGACAGCAGCAACTCAGAAGGTTTGATGGGAAGCCTAGGGGACAGTGAGTTGAAGATAATGGTGATGGAATAACTTGGAAAAGGATACTGAGAATAGCAGCACAACTCGAAGAATGTAATCGATGTCACTGAATTGTACATGTAGAAACTTTCAAAATGGTGTAACTTTGGCTATGTGTATTTTCACCAAAATAAAGATCCTCAAGGTCGAGAAAGGTGAGTGTTGACATGTTGTGGGCTTGTTAACCAAGGTCATAAAACAATATGTGTACTGACCATTTAATGAGAAACTATTTGTTCTGTAAACCTTCATCTAAAGTACAATAAAAAAATTAAAAATTAAGAATTACAAAGGCAGGGCCAAGATGGCGGAGTAGTCAGACACTTCCAGTGGTCCCTCTTACAACAAAGACCTGAAAAACAAGTGAATCAATTATATATGACAATCTAGGAGCCCTGAATGTCAAAGGCAAAGTTGAGGAATTGGACTGAGTGGTGGGGGAGGGAGAGACGATTCAGAAGCAGTGAGTTGTTGCAAGACCTGACCCAGTGGGAACCATTACCCTGCAGGCCAGATTGTCTGGCATGTGCAGTGAGGCAAGCAGTGGCACATTGGGAGAGATAAAGCAGCACAGAGTCTACTCAAGCCTCTAGAACCAGTGTAAAGTGGTGCTTAATCAGCAAAAGATAAGTACACGTGTCTAACCCACAGCGTGGATCAAAAAACACACAGTTTGGGAAGAACCTCTCTCCCATTTACCTGCCTCCTCCCTGCTCTGCACCAGCTCTCGGACTGGCTTCAGCAATCCCTGCATCTGCTGGGCCGGAAGTAGGACCCATCACATGCCTTGAGCCATTCTCCTGGATTTGGAGAGGGAACAAATTAACAAACAGGGAAAAAAATAATCTGCCAGCTCCCCTAAGCCAGGAACTAAGGGCAGACACAGCTCCTTTGCCTAGGCACAGGTATAAGGGATTCACAGCCTTTGAATGCCTTTCACCCCTGCATAGACTTTTGTGGGTCCATCTCAACAGTATAGGCCCTCATTAGCACAATACCACAGGGTATGTACTTGAAGCCAAACATCAACTGTATCAGCTGTATGGTGGAGTGGCAGGTTCGTGACATTTGATACTGCTCTGCCCATTAAGCAAGGTCCTCACTACCCACCTCAGGGACCTAAGGACTGGTGGTTCTACCCACACCACCTAGCCACCTGTGAAAGGGGTCCAAGAATAAGTGTTGCCTCCCAGTCCTTATAGCCAAAAGCATTGGGTGCCCATAGTCAAACTGCAAAACCCACCCACATATGCACTTTAGGGAACAGGGACACACTCTCCTCCCAGATACTCAGAGGCAGCCATTAGCCCCCTACTATCCTCAGCATGAGACCCTCTACTGCAGCAGATACCTATGCCTACTCCAATCACCCCTGCCTGTCTAGGACTGTAGGTGAAAGCCTGCACCATACATTTGGTTGTCGACTACCTGGACACCTAAGCTGAATCCATACAAGAAAAGTAAATGGACTCCTGGGCTCACATACATAGTAACAGATCTGACTATCTGGTGACAGGACATTACAGCTTCAAAGTTTCCAATAATCAAACTAGTTCACACGAGTATCCTATCTGGGCAAATCAAAACAAAACAAGAAGCTAGGATACAGTAAGCAAACATAAAAAATATATATATAATAACTTATTGATGGCTCAGATACAAACAGTCAATATCAAATCACATAAAGAGGAAGAAGACCATGATGACTTCAGCAATCCCCCAAAACAAAGAATCAAGAAATCTTCCAGAGGAAGATTACTTGGAATTACCAGAGGTAGAATTCAAAAGATTAATATACAGAACCCTTCGTTAGATCAGGTAAAATGCAGAACAAGCCAAGAAACACACAGACAAAGCAATAGAGGAACTTAAGAAGATTCGAGAAGAGCATCATGACAATTTAACAGGCTGCAAGAATCCATAGAGAGACAGCAATCAGAAATCCAGAAGATTAACAATAAAATTTCAGAATTAGACAACTCACTAGAAAGTCATAGGAGGAGAATTGAGGCAATGGAAGTCAGAATTATTGAGATTGAAGACAATGCACTTGACACCAACTTATTTGGGAAAACATCAAATAAAACAATTTTA
>NW_004444019.1:4896046-4926279 GCF_000243295.1 Trichechus manatus latirostris
AATCCTAAACATCAAATAAAAATCTAGAAAAACATAAAGACTTAGCAAATTCAAAATCAACAACATGGGAAAAGATGAAAAGAAAATGCATAAAAAAAAAACAAGTCAGCACAGAAAATTAAGTGGGACGAAGAAACTGTCAACAACACACACAAAAAAGACATCAAAATGACAGCACTAAACTCATACCTATCAATAATTACACTGAATGTAAATGGACTAAATGCACCAATAAAGATACAGAGAGAGGCAGAATGGATAAAAAATCACGATCCATCTATATGCTGCCTACAAGAGACACACCTTAGACTTAAAGACACAAACAAACTAAAACTCAAAGGATGGAAAAAACATATCAAGCAAACTACACTCAAAAAAGAGCAGGAGTGGCAATGTTAATCTCTGGCAAAACAGAATTTAAATTAAAATCCACTACAACGATAAGGAAGGACACTATATAATGATTAAAGGGTCAATACACCAGGAGGACATAACATGATAAATATTTACGCACTCAACAGCAGGGCTCCAAAATACATAAAACAAACTCTAACAGCATTGAAAAGAGAGATAGACAACTCCAGAATAGTAGGACACTTCAACACACCACTTTCAGTGAAGGACAGAACATCGAGATAGAAGCTCAATAAAGACATGGAAGATATAAATGCTACAATCAACCAACTTGATTTCATAGACATATACAGAACACTTCACCCAACAGCAGCCAAGTATACTTTCTTTTCCAATGCACATGGAACATTGTCCAGAAAAGACCACATATTAGGACATAAAGCAAGCCTTAACAGAATCAAAAGCATCAAAATATTACAAAGCATCTTTTCTGACCATAAACCTATAAAAGTAGAAATCCATAACAGAAAAAGTAAGGAAAAAAAATCAAACACATGGAGACTGAACAACACCTTGCTCAAAAACTACTGGGTTATAGAAGAAATTTAGGACAGGATAAAGAAATTCATAGAATCAAATGAGAATGAAAACACATCCTACCAGAACCTTTGGGACACAGCAAAAGCAGTGCTCAGAGGTCAATTTATAGCAATAAATGCACACATCCAAAAAGAAGAAAGGGCCAAAATCAAAACATTAACTCTACAACTTGAACAAATAGAAAGAGAGCAGCAAAAGAAGCCCTCAGGTGGCAGAAGAAAGCAAATAATAAAAATTAGAGCAGAATTAAATGAAATAGAAATAGAAAAACAATTGAAAGAGTTAACAAGACCAAAAGCTGGTTCTTTGTGAAAAGATCAACAAAATTAATAAACCATTGGCCAAACTGACAAAAGAAAAACAGGAGAGGAGGCAAATAAGTTGAATAAGATATGAGATGGGCAATATCATAACAGATACAACTGAAATTAAAAGAATTATAACAGAATACTATGAAAAATTGTACTCTAACAAATTTGAAATCCTAGGGGAAATGGACAAATTTCTAGAAACTCACTACCTACCTAAATTAATACAAACAGAGGTAGGACAACTAAATAAATCCATAACAAAAAAAAAGAGATTGAAAAGGTAATTTAAAAACTCCCAACAAACACAAGCTCTGGCCCTGCTGGCTTCACTGGAGAATTCTACCAACTTTCAGAGAAGAGTTAACACCACTACTACTAAAGGTATTTCAGAGCATAGAAAAGGATGGAATACTCCCAAATTCATTCTATGAAGCCAGCATAACCCTGATACCAAAACCAGGTAAAGACACCACAAAAAAGAAAATTACAGACTAATATCCCTCATGAACGTAGATGCAAAAACTCTTGACAAAATTCTAGCTGATAAAATTCAATAACATATCAAAAAAATAATTCACCATGACCAAGTGGGATGTGTACCATGTAGGCAGGGATGGTTCAGTATTAGAAAAACAATCAATGTCATCCATTGCATAAATAAAACAAAAGAAAAGAACCACATAATTTTATTAATTGATGTAGAAAAGGCATTTGACAAAGTCCAACACCCATTCATGATAAAAACTCTCGGCAAAATAGGTACTGAAGGGAAATTCTTCAACATAATTAACGGCGTTTTTACAAAGCCAACAGCCAACATCATCCTAAATGGGGACAGTCTGAAAGCACTCCCCTTAAGAACGGGAACCAGACAAAGATGGCCTTTATCACCACTCTTATTCAACATTGTGCTGGAGATCCTAGCCAGAGCAATTAGGATAGAAAAAGAAATAAAGGGCATCCAGATTGGTAGGGAAGAAGTCAAAGTATCTCTATTCACAGATGATATGATCTTATACACAGAAAACCCCAAAAAGTCCACAAGAAATCTACTTGAACTAATAGAAGATTTCAGGAAAGTATCAGGATACAAGATAAACATACAAAAATTCTTTGGATTCCTCTACATCAACAAAGAGAACTGTGAAGAGGAAATCGCCAGATTGATACCATTTACGATAGCCAACAAGAAGATAAAATCCTTAGGAATAAATCTAACTAGAGACGTAAAAGACCTATACAAAGAAAACTGCAAGACACTACCGCAAGAAAACAAATGAGACCTACATAAGTGTAAAAGCATTCCTTGCTCATGGATAGGAAGACTCAAGGTTATGAAAATGTCTATTATACGCAAAGCAATCTACAGACACAATGCAATCCCGATTCAAATTTCAATGACTTTTTTAATGAGATGGAGAAACAAATCACCAACTTCATATGGAAATGAAAGCAGCCCCTGATAAGTAAAGCATTACTGAAGAAGAACAAAGTGGGAGGCCTCACACTACTTGATTTTAGAATCTATTATACAGACACACTAGTTAAAACAGCCTAGTACTGGTATAACAACAGATACATAGACCAGTGGAACAGAATTGAGAATCCAGACGTAAATTTCTCTACCTATGAGTCAGCTAATATTTGACAAAGTCCCAAAGTCTGTTAATTGGGGAAAAGACAGTCTCTTTAACAAATGGTGCTCGCATAACTGGATATTCATCTGCAAAAAAATGAAACAAGACCCATACCTTACACCATGCACAAAATAAAACTCAAAATGGATCAAAAACCTAAATATAAAATCAAAAACAATAAAGATTATGGAAGGAAAAATAAGGACAATACTAGGAGCCCTAATACGTGGTATAAACAGAATACGAAACATTACTAACAATGCATAAACACTAGAAGAGAAACTAGATAACTGGGAGCTCCTAAAAATCAAACACTTATGCTCATCAAAAGACTTCATCAAAAGAGTAAAAAGATGACCTATGGACTGGGAAAAAATTTTTGGCTGCGACAAATCTGATAAGCGTCTAATCTCTAAAATCTACAAGATACTACAAACTTCAACAACAAAAAAAGACAAATAGCCCAATTAAAAATGGGCAAAGGATATAAACAGGCACTTCATCAAAGAAGACATTCAGGCAGCTATCAGATATACGAGGAAATGCTCACGATCATTAGCCATTAGAGAAATGCAAATCAAAACTGCAGTGAGATACCATCTCGTCCCAACAAAGCTAGCATTAATCCAAAAACACAAAATAATAAATGTTGGAGAAGTTATGGAGAGACTTAAACACTTATACACTACTGGTGGGAATGTAAAATGGTAAAACCACTTTGGAAATTCATTTGGCACTTCCATAAAAAGCTAGAAATAGAAGTACCATATCATCCAGCAATTCAACTGCTTGGAATATATCCTAGAGAAATAAGAGCCATCACACAAATAGATATATTCATACTCATGTTCACTGCAGCCTTGTTCATAACAGCAAAAAGATGGAAACAACCTAGGTGCCCATCAACAGATGAATGGATAAACAAATTATGGTATATTCACACATTGGAATACTACGCAACGATGAAGAACAACAATGAATCCATGAAACATCTCATAACATGGATGAATCTGGAAGGCATTATGCTAAGTGAAATTAGTCAGTCGCAAAAGGACAAACATTGTATAAGACCACTATTATAAGAACTCACGAAAAGGTTTAAAGAGAAGAAAACATTCTTTGATGGTTACAAGTGTGGGGAGGGAGGGAGTGGGTTATTCACTAACTAGATAGTAGACAAGAATTATCTTGCCTGAAGGGAAGGACAGACACACTACGGGGGAATTCAGCACAACTGGACTAAACCAAAAGCTAAGAAATTTTTTTAATACAACCAAACACTTTGAGGAACAGAGTAGCAGAGGTGGGGATCTGGGGACTATGGTTTCGGGGGACATCTGGGTCAACTGGCATAACAAAGTTTATTAAGAAAATCTTCTGCATCCCATTTTGGTGAGTGACGTCTGGGGTCTTAAAAGCAAGCAACCGGCCATTTAAGATGCTACAATTGGTCCCAGTTCACCTGGAGCAAAGGAGAATGAAGAACACCAAAGACACAAGGAGAATATTAGTCCAAGAGACAGGAAGGGCCACATAAATGAGGGACTACCTCAGTCTGAGACCAAAAAAACTAGATGGTACCTGGCTACCACCAATGACTGCCCTGACAGGGAACACAACAGAGAGTCCCTGATGGAGCAGGAGAAAAGTGTGGTACAGAACTCAAGTTCTAGTAAAAAGACCAGACTTAACGGTCTGACTGAGACTGGAGGGACCCTGGAAGATATGGCCCCCGGACTCTCTGTTAGCCCAGAACTGAAACCATTCCCAAAGCCAACTCTTCAGACATAGATTACACTGGACTATAAGGCATAAAATGATATTTGTGAAGAGAGTGCTTCTTAGCTCAAGTAGATAGATGAGATTAAATGGGTAACTCCTGTCCAGAGGTGAGATGAGAAGCAAAAAGGGACAGGAGCTGGCTGAATGGACATGGGAAATCCAGGGTGGAAAGGACGAGTGTGCTGTCACATTACAGGGAGAGCAACTAGGGTCACATAACAACATGTATATAAATTTTTGTGTAAGAAACTAACTTGAACTGTAACTTTTCATTTAAAACACAATAAAAAATTAATAAATAAAAATTGCACATATTTATATATCACATTATATATGTTGCAGGTAAATATCATCTTTATGATTATCACTATTTCAAAATTACAGTCGATATTAAATCCACCTCTATATCCATCACATTTATTAATATGTTAATGAAGGAGCTTTGAATTTTCTATATCACACACTTGTTTACAGTATTTTGATAACTGTATTTTAACATAATTGGTTTTATATTTCTTTTATTTTAAATTATATTTATAGTAATATTCTTAGAAAGGATTCAGAAGCATCACCAGCATATCAAAGGGCTCTATGGGATGTAAAAGGCTAAAAAACCTGGTTCAAAACCTGTGTTAACTTTCTTTAGAGAACTCTCAGAATTGGATGACAGAAGACAGTGAGCCCCATGGGCACCAGAAGTCCAGGCATTACTTTATCTAAGCAATGTCCTGGCAAGATAGTGAATTTGCACAGGTGATCAGCTGAATTGAACATCCAGTAAAAATATATTCTAGGAATAAAATGTCTCAGGCTCACCATAGAGTCTCATTTCCCCAGAATGACTCTAAATCAGCACATGGCCACTAGATCTAAAAGAACTTGTGAGGCAAAAGAATGGCTGTTTCAGGGACAGCCAGGGTGGAGTAGCGTAAGATGACCAGATGGGTTTCCTAGTTGCTTGACAACTTCATTTCGATCACAAAACCTTAACATATCCCTGGGATGGCAATGTCCAAAACTGTCAGAGTTAAAATTTCTTTGAACTTGGTGCATTGGAAACATAGAATAAGTTTATTTAAACAAAAATAAAATATGTTTACTATGTCTGAATTTGGGAACTGAGATACATACTTATTACACAGAACATCTCTAAAAGGCAATCGGCACTCTTTTTGCCACTTACATCTTCCTTTCTATCTTTATAAACATAGTTCATTATATCAACAGCAACAAACTTTCCTAAAATGTAGAACCCCTGACCTAAAAAGTTATCTTTAAGTTTTGCTCATTTTTCCTGTATGTGTATATGTGTTCATGTTTGTGTGTGTTTTATCATGTGAATAGTTTATTTCTCATACTATGGAATTAATGTCAGTCAAATTTAAGTGTTAGCTATTGGCCTTGTGAAAGATTAATAAATTCTCTGGCTCTTCCATTCTATACTCTGCAGGAAAGATACGTTTCTCTTTTTCCATCTGTGGTCAGTCTCTACTGTGCAATAAATAAAAATCAAGAGCTTTGGTTCACCTCCCCCAGGTGCTATGAATCACTCTCCTAAGCTGTTATTACATTGAAGGACATACGTTTACTCAGAGTTTCCTTTTAGCTCTTCGAGTGAACATGCAGGAATAAGACCTTAATTTTTCAACCATCTGTTTTCTCTCCACAAAGTTAATAAGAAAAAAAAAATTCTGACTTTTTAGCTTGCTATTTGCTTTCTGAAGTAGATTTTTCCTTTACTTCAAATACTTTGAATATCCAAAAAGTCCTCCAATACCAGTGAAAACTGCTAAGCATCATTACAATTACCAAGGGAGGAGTTGTAATTTTTTGTAAGTTAATTGTGAATTCCCCGCCAAGTGCTATACTTATTGTTACTTATAAGATATATTAATTGTGCATTTGTTAAATGAGGCATAACAAATCATTTTCTCGGCAAGTGCATACGCTTTAAAAAATAAATCAACTCTTGGGGAAAATTTTCCTCATTAGTGGAAGGTTACCAACCACAAACACTTTGAACACAAAGATCCAACCATGCTGAGGGCAATGGCTTCACTTACCATCTTATTCTTTCCAGCCTTCTCATTTTGCTTAATTTTTCCCTAAGACTTAAAATGAGTTGTGAATTTTCAGATTGCATAATTAGCCACTAATTGTAACATAATTGGTTTTATGTCAAAACATTTGACTGACATTTTTTTAACCTGTTGCCACATTTTGCATGTGATGACTGGATACACCTACCAAATTCAAAGATCAATCTGAGACCTAAGAGACAAAGAAATTCAGAGTGTGTCACACTTTTTAAACCAAAGATACTTGGTAGCAGTAATAGAAAAAGAAAGGAAATACTCCCATTTTATACAATCTCATGTGTCTGCTATTTCAAGAAACAAGATTTCATTAGTATCTCTATTTATGTACTACAATAGCAAAAAAGAGTTGGTGTTGGTAAATGGTAAATTCTGATGTGGAACTAATAGAAGAAAAATGATGATTTCAGTGTAAACAATTATCAAAGAAATATAATTAGCCACACCTGACTTCTTTTGGCAAATAAATACATCTGATAATCTAAAGGAAATTAACAAAAAATATTTATGTCATCAGTCTTTGGCATATACAGGAAGGATTATGAAATGTACTTGTCTTATTAGAAAGTATGGAGTTAGATCAATCAATTCTCTTTTAATCTGTCAAGAATCTCCTTCAATGACCTCAGTAATCTGCTTCATGTCACCCTTTGCTTTATAAGGATGTCAACAAATTTTGACATATGAATTTTTTCACTCTATTTTTTCTTCCAAAATGTTCTTGAAGTGTTTCCATTTGCATTAGAAGGCAGACCACGTGGGTCTATGTATTCATATTAATAAATATAGCATTTGATTTGGAAGGAGATTTATGAATTATCTAATTAGACTCATTAATTGGAAAGGTGTCAGAAATAGAAAAGAAACTCAATTCTGCTTTTTTTTTCCAATCCATATGAATATTATTTACTACACACTTGTGCTAAATGAACCAAAAATGCATCCTAGGGTTTTGTCTATTAATTGAGATTAAAATTCAAACATGAGCATCAGGCCAAAGAAACAATGCATCAAACAGCAAGGCACAGAAATAAACAAACAAAACAAAACAACAGTGAAATCAAGATAAGCCCAGCCACACGCTTCCTGCCGAAAATTCAGATTTCTTGTATGAAGTCAGAGCACATAGTCCACGTGGTGAAGACTTTGACTTGAGAATATCACAATCACCATAAAACAAACAAATGCAAAAAAAAAAAAAAAAAAAGACTTGCCAGGTGTTGTGTAGTCTATCTTGAATACTTATTAGAAAATATTTTATACTTGGAAAGGAGCCCTGGCGGCACGGTGGTTAAGTGCCAAGGTGCTAACCTAAAGATTGGTGGGTCGAACCCATCAGCAGCTCCACCCTATTAGAGAGAGTAGAACTGCCCCAGAGGGTTTCCAAGGAGCGGCTGGTGGATTACAATGGCTGACCTTTTGGTGAACAGCCAAACTCTTAACTACTGTGACAGCAGGGCTCCAGTTCTATTGTGTCCTATAGGGTAGCTATGAGTTAGAATCAACTCCATGGCAATGGGTTTTGATACCTAGAACACATTGCATAGTCCCCCTACTGGTCAAGTAGAGGAAGCTCTCTGTGCAAATTTGGCAACAGATGGGCCCATGACAGTGGTGCAGAGAGAGCAACAGGAGAAACAGGGTTAAAATGGCAGATGGGGAGATAGTGACAGGGACATGGGGGGAGGGGAGCTGTGAGCTTTACAGACAGAATGCCATTCTGTGATCTGCTTTAGACATATGTAAAGGGGGCTGATCAGTGGCCTATAATGAAATTTAAGTAGTTTTTTTTTTTTTTTGATACTCATAATCTATTAGGCAATTGATGAATGACATTTCAAGTAACTTAATATAACTTTTAAAATCTTGAAAGCAAAGACCAAATGGCAGTTTATAATTAGCTACTTACTTTAGTAGTAGATGATGTGACAAAGATGTACTTTACACTATATATTTCTTTTAACTATCTTCTCAGGTAAATTTTTTTAGATAAAGTGACTCTTCAGCTCCAAAGCTTTTGCAATAGACTGAAAAACATCCATTTCATTCACAAGAGTCAGACCCAATCCACTGAGGACACATTTTGACGTTTCTGAGAAAATATGAAGGGTCTTGGCCTAGTCTAGATCTTTGAAACACCCATAATGAAAACTCAAATTCCAAGTGTCTTCCAGGTCTTTAGGACAATAAAGGATCAAATTCATAAGCTTTAAGTCTACTCCAGTGCACATCTACAGTTCTGATGGAAAGATTTAAGATCGGGGGAGAAAAGAAATGCAATATTTTCATGTTTGGTGGGGTTCATAAGAATTATAACCTATTAGCAAAATATCTTGATTTTTGACGTGTAACAAACAACCTGAAGATTACATGCGTATTTCTAACTACATCAAAATCTCTTCAATTTCAATTGTCTTTTTTCATAGGCTAATTTTGGATAAAGGGATTTGGTTAGTTCATAAAAGCTTTTCTGATATCAGAAGTGGCAGGGCTGATTGATAACATTATCTGCTCATGTTATAATACCTTTAGTACCTACTGAGATATTTGTCATTTGAGATATATTGTAGAGTTAATATAACTAATACACTTTGAGGAATTAAAGAGATTATTATATGCTACTCATCCCAGAGTTTTTATAGCTAGATTCTCTATCTGCTCTCTTTCTGGAACCCACTTACACGTATTTTGGAGATCCTCGGTCTATAATTTAGTTTAACTTCTCTTTAAAGGCTTTGCCTTTTTCTCTCTTTGAGGAGTTTTGGAAATTTTCCACAGTTCTGTATTCTCTCTTCAACTCCATCTGTTTTACAGTTTAGGCAAATAATTCAGTTTTAAAAATATGCATATCTATGATTTCATTCTCGAAATTTCAAACTTACTCTTTTCAACATTTTCATATTTTTATTTCTTGACCTCTTAAATATATATTTCTTTTTCTCTTTTTGAGAGTTTAAGTAGATTATTACATATTCTATATTCACTCTCATGTGATTTTCTTTGTTAGGTTTTAACTGATGTATATGGCTCTGGAGTATCTCATGAAATTTCTAATATTTATTCAGGGCACATCCCACAGAAGTGACTCTATGTACAGTTGTAGAATGGATTTAGGATTACATTAGCTATGATTCCATAGATGGCACAGTTAAGAAACATGTCCCATCTTAGCTCGTTTCATGGTTTATGCAAGGAAGAGTATCATAACTCTGTTTAAAGTACAGACTTGAGCTCCATTCCATAGCAAAACTTTGTTCTGAGCTCACTGGGTGTTCCTGGTTTCACAGACTAACTGGGCTAGCTTAGTGTTCCTGGTTCATGGACAAAAGGTAAAATGTATTAACATGAAATCATCTAACAAGAGAGGTTCATAGATGTGGTCTTTACCAAGATGACCTTGCACACAAGAAGGAAGGGAGGATGGATTATGAGTGAACAATTAGCAACTGACATAATTTGTAAACAAACACTCAAGTTTCATAATGCTGAGTTTATATGTGAGGGTTTGTTTTGAAAAATTCCTTTTGTAGCAGCTGTATATACACTGCTCCTCAGATTTTAAGGGTTTTTTCCTGCAATTTTGGCAATTAATTAACTAGTGGTAGAAGTGATTAATAAAATTAACATTATAATTTACAGATAGAGCTTTATAAGAGAAGCAGCTTTTTTTTTTCCTGTCCAAGATTGCTAAATATCCTTATGTGATAAATGTCTTCTTCTCTCATATTTATGTAATTTCAACTATAGAAATTACAACAGGGAGATCTCATGAACTCACAGTATATGTGGCATTTACATTAGAAACACTAACAACTTTGAAAGTTAAATGACACATAATTTGAAAGGCTATATAGATAGCTCATTTTTTTTAAAGTAATTTTCTCCAATAGACACCTAAGACCTTCAACTGTATCTTTTCAAAGTTTCATGTGTCAACTTTGATGACTGTTCATTTCCACTCTTTTTTTTTTTTGGAACAATTTTCTATCTCTACGTTAAAATTATTTAAAATACCATATATAGAATCTTATATAATTTGTGAGTTGATTGCAAAGCAAATAGTGTAGAAGTTTAGGATAGTGGTTTAGAACTAACCCCATGGGTGAACTCTCTGGACTGGAATTCTGCCTTTGCCATTTATTAGCTGTGTGATTTTGAACAAGCTACTTAACTTCTAGGAGTCCCGGGGTGGCTCAACCTCACTTGAAAACCCTATGGATCAGTCCTACTCTGCACACTGTGAGGTCACCATGAGTTGGAATCCACCAGATGGCAATTAACAACAAAACTTAACCTCTATGTGCTCGATTTCCTCACCAGCAAAATGAGAATGTAGATAGTACCTAACTCATAAGATTGTTTTGAGGATTAAATAAATACTTAGTACTAGAATATGGTTAGTTTTAATATTCTAGAATCTGAACAGAACAGATAACTGTTTTTTAATAGGTAGTTCTACATTGTCCCAAACACTAACCTGTTGTCATTGAGTCGATTCCAACTCATAGCAACCCTATAGGACAGAGTAGAACTGCCCTGTAGGATTTCCAGGGCACACCTGGCAGATTCAAACTGCCAACCTTCTGGTTAGGAACCATAGCTCTTAACCACTACGCCACCGCGGTTTCTCTCCTAAACACTACACACTCTATTTAAAGCTCTGCTTACTTGTAGCTTTCGATCTAACAGGAAATAAAAGCACTTTTTGTATGATATTTAACAATCTAATTATTAGCTTAATTCTAAATACGTGAGCTACTTGTGATTTTGATATATTTAAAATTCTCTGTCGATTTATTTATTAGTTCTTTGAAGGCAGAGTTTATACTAAAAACATTAGTAACATAGAGTTATTGACATATTTTATTTGTTTAAACAAATAGTGGTATATTGTATATGCTATTCTACAATCTGCATCTTTCTTTTCACTTAATAATATATCTTGAGTATCCTTCTGTATTTGTGCATAAAGAGATGCCTTACTTTCTTTTTCTCCAACTCAAGAACAAGGAAATTCTTCTATATAACCATGACACCATTTTTGCTCCCAAAGATAGAATAATCTTTTCTGGTCTATACATTATATTTAAATTTATTTTTCTATCATATTCCAATTTATTTATTTATTTTTTACAATTGTACAGTTCTCACAAGGTCCTGCATTACATATGGTTGTCATAGCTCTTTAGATTCTTTTAATATAAAACAAACTTGATGTGTTTTGTTTTGAGGGGAAGAGTTATGGGTTGATACTCACCAGTGGTTCAGTGGCAGAATTCTCTTCTTCCATGAGGAAGACCCTGGTTCAATTCCTGGGCAATGTACCTCATATGTAGATACCAGGCTTCTGTCGTTGGAGGCTTACCTGTTGCTATTATGCTGAATAGGTTTAAGCAGAGCTTCCAAACGAAGATGGGCTAGGAAGAAAGGCCTCGAAATCCACTTCTGAAAATCAGTCAGTGAAAACCCTATAGTATAGATCACAATGGTCTGATCTGCAATTGATCATGGGGTTGGCATAGGACTAAGTAGCATTTCATTTAGTTGTTCATAGGGTCTCCATGAGTCAGGCTGACTCAACAGCAATTTTCCCCAAAAATATTTATCGAAGTCTTGGACCATGTACCTGTGGTTGTGATTCTATTTGGAAATAGGGCTTTTTTTTGTTATATTAGTGATGTCATACCAGAGTAGGGTGAATCTTAGACGTAATCACTTTTGAGTTATCAAAAGAGCAGAATAGATGCAGACACAAACATAGGGAGAAGACAAATGCCAAGAAATGCCAATGGATTCCTGCGGCTGCCAAAAAAGAACCTTCCTTAGAGCCAATGCCTTGACTTGAACTTCAAGTCTCCAAAACTGTAAAAAAAAAAAAAAAAAAATCTGTTTTTTAAAGCCACCCATTTGTGGTTTTTTTGTTAAGGAAGCACTAGGTTACTAAGTCAAGGGGTAGATTTTTATATTGACACTGTAAAGAGTTCCTGCCGGATTTCAGGATTATGTCCACATGATTATATTCAAGTTTTTTGTAAAAGACTAAACAAAAAATAGTACTTTTCATTTCATCACTTCAACGAGCAAGGTGACCAGATATAGCAATATAAAATAAAGAATGATAAGGAAACCCTGTGATACTGTTTTTTAATGGAATGATGAGATACATTCCATAATTACATATATGTATATTTCAGCTATACCCACAGAAATCACTTAAAAACTATGACATTTCAGTGCAAATGAATGTGTCTAGTGGCTAGATTTGGTTTCTAAATACCACTCCCAGCTTAAAGTTCCGAATCTTGGGCAGGGAGATTTCAAGATGAGCCTGGAACACTTTGCTGTTCCAGACAGCAAAGAAATACTCAGAGATAAATGGGAACAATTCTAAAGGACACACAAACTGACTTGAAAAGGCTCTTGTTTTCAATTTTGGCACAATTTTGAAATAAAAAAGATTAAATGACAGCAATGAATTTTGAAAGACTGTGTTTAAAAATACCTCATATTACCGTAGAGATACTTAAAATGATAGTGGCAGGGTAGGAAAAACTCTTCTTTACAGAAGAATGCCAGCTAATAAGTGTAGAATAAATGATAAAATTAGAAATAATCAAATTATATCCACCAATATAATATTTGTTTCAGTCGAGGATCATCAACTGATACTAAAACCACCTGGTAAAGTATTGCTTGGGAACATGATAGTCACACAGTCTCAAAGTATCACACCACAGATGGCTTGCTAATTCCAAAGGGAACATATATCACTAAAACTGAGAGATCAGATAGGCATCTACTTAAGCAGATCATAAAACAGCATTACTAATGTTGAATGATGCAGTAAATTTTTTATTAATCGTATTAAAATATATCACATCACAGGAAAAAAGATGAAATAATGTTATTCTGTCCTTAAATTATCCTAACTTTTAGCTTTTTCTAAAACAAGGAATATGGATGCTTAAATATTTTCTTATACAGTGCATTAAAAGTAAATTTAAACATTGTAGACATAATTTTATACCTTAGTTATCAACATATTCTCGGTATATAATGTATACAGGAAACTAAAAAGCATTTCTCTAAGGATATGTAGCACTTAATAAAGAGATGAGAACATGAATCTTCTGGGAGAGGATTTTAGCATATTTCATCAAGCCTTATTTTTAAAATATATATTTTAAATTATTCAATTTTAGCACTGAGAAAGTAGTATTTTTATCTGAAAGAGAATTTTCAAATAAATATTCTCTTAAGATCCTAGTACAGGTAGTCCCCAACTTACGATAGGGTTCCATTCCCCATGATTCCATTATAAGTTTTCTGACCTAAGTCCAATACATCTTTTTTTTGGTTGTTCTCTTTATCATTGCCTTTTCTTATCAGTATTTTTATATTCTGATATTTATTTGTCTTAGGGTGTTGGAAACATTACATACAAACTTACAGATATATTTTAATACATACATACATAAAAAATGCACATATCATAAAAATTGACTCTGATGATGAAAAGAGTTGGATGATGGCATTTTGTCAGTTGTGGTAATAATTCCACTTGTGGAAGGCCCTGCATCATCTGGATTATCCCTGGGAATGGTGAAAGTGTTTCTAGTAAGAAAATTAGTGAGAGTTTTTTGTATGGTCCTTTTCTTTTTTTCTTCATATATTTTATTGAAACATCTCACCGCTTCCCGAATCTGCCTATTGACTTAAGCAAAGCAATTAGTGTTTAGGTCCATGTTTTCAAGCAACTGAAGTCCCTGATTTAGTTTAGAGAACTAAATCTATATGGCAGTGTTTTGAACAGTAAATCATAAAATTGAACATCTACAAGTGAACATCTGAGAAGGGTAACATCAACAAATTACATACTGCAACATTGCATGCAGTATACATTACTACCCATAAAACCAAAAAAAAAAAAAAAACAAAAAAAACCAAACCGATTGCTGCTGAGCTGATTCTGACTCTTAGTGACCTTAGAGGACAGAGTAGAACTGCCTCATAGGGTTTCCAAGAAGCAACTGGTGGATTCGAACTGCCAACCTTTTGGTTACCAGCCATAACTTGTAACCACTGCACCACCAGGACTCCTTACCAAGGATAAGATGTACAAAAACAACAGATGGTCATAAGTGTAGTTTGTCATAACTCAAATATGTTGTAAATCTGGGACTATCTGTGAATGCAGACATTTTGAGGGTGTTGGAGTAGTGGAATAGATTTACCATGGTTGTCAGATACAGTTTGCTGATATTTGGAAACATCTCTCTCATTCCACATTCTCCTCTGTACTTCAGGGACGTGAAACCTGGAAATTACGTTTCCCACACCTCATTTACAGGATTATTTCTCTTGATATATTCCAATAAAAGTTGCTTATGTGATATTTAAAATACAGAGGAGAAGGAGAAGCCTTTATTCTCTGCCAATGATTTCAAGGCATTTTGAGGTATTACCCAAGTACCACTTTGGTCCTCCAGGCAAGTAAGAACAGTGGAGATAGTCTCACTCAGTTCCTGAGAGTCTCTAAAGCAGCTTCCATAATAATTGCGCCCCAGTCTTTCAAGAGTTATGTAAGCATGTAGTTCCCTGGGTTAAACCTCTTCCTACTTTAAATAGTTTGTGTCTTCTGTTTTGCTGATCAGCTGGTACTGTATTAGTTACTGGAATTGGTTCCAAGATCATTAGATTTGAAGACAGTAAAAATCACACTGAGAGTGGGAAGTGGGGTACTGGACGTCGACTATATATAATGGCAAAATAGTTACTTAAATCATCACCTGTAAATGCCCTGGCTGGGTAAAGCACCTATAGAAGGAATTGTTCTTGCACTAGAATCTTATGGTAGGAATGATGACTACAAAGAGTTTGGGCAGGAAAAGCAGGAGAGGGGGTTAGTGCCAATGAGGTCTGGAGAAGACAATGGTTCAGCATTTGAGGATCTCTATTACATCTCTGAAGGAGCCCTGGTGGCACAATAGTTAAGAGCTTGGCTACCGACCAAAAGGTTGGCAGTTTGGCTCCACCAGCCACTCCTTGGAAATCCTATAGGGCAGTTCTATTCTGTCCTATAGGGTTGCCATGAGTTGGAATCAACTGGACATCAATGGGTTTAGTTTTTTGGGTTTATTACACCTATGAATGCCCATAAAGGACATCCCTAGCAAAGGAAGCTCACAATAATCAAGTGCACAAGATGACTCTTTCTTTGAATGTCAATCAGCCGTTTTTCTCTTTCATCCTCGTGCTTGGTAAGTGGGCCCATGAACTGATTAATAATGAATTATGAGATAAATGGTATGGACAGACTCAACAAACATGGGCTTCCCTTTCCCATGTCTGACCAGGCTACCTCCAGTGCTATGTTCCCAACCTGTAAACAGAAGTGTCCAGTACTGTGCCTCTTCCATTACACCTTACTCCAGCAAACTAACCATCATTTGGTGGTAGTTTGATTACACGGGAACCTCCTCATCACTGAGAGGGCACTTACTCAGTATATGAATATGTATTCCCTGCCTTCAGTGCTACAGCATAATAGGAAAACCAGTTGTTGTTGCTTCAGTTCTGACTCATGGCGACCTCATGAGTGTCAGAGTAGAGCTGTACTCCATATTATTTTCAATGACTGATATTTTGGAAAAAAATTGCCAGACTTTTCTTCCAAGGTGCATCTGGGTGGTCTCAAATCTCCAACCTTTCAGTTAGTATCCAAGAGTGTTAACCATTTGCTCTAGCAGGGATTCTTTCAGATAAATGCATTATTACACTTTCTTACCTTTTAGATAAGGTAAATAATCCACATATTAAAAGTTAACATAAATAGACTTTGCCTCACTGAACTTTATATATAAGTCTAAATTAAATGTTAACCTATTTAATATATTTTTAATTTATCCTTTATTATGAAACCTAGATTATGGAAAATATTTAAAACTATAGACTAGAATTAATGTTTATCTTTTGTTATATTTATTTGAATAGCTAGAGGTATTAGGGGTAGTATGTCCAAAAGGAGCCTCTTTGAAAGGAGCTGATGTTTGCTGAAACTGAACTCATGATTTCATGAACCCATAGATAAATATTTCGCTTGTTACCATAGCTAGAGCAGTGTTAATTAGAAATACTTTCTTTACCATTATTTAACTATTTTTATGATTACCTAAATATTTCATTTAAAAAATAGAAAAAAATATTTGGACATTTTTACTGTTACCGTATATCATAGAAGGATCCCTGGTGGCGCAGTGGTTAAGTGCTTGGCTGTTAACCAAATGGTCAGCAGTTCAAACTCACCAGCTGCTGCACTGGAAAAAGATGTGGCAGTCTCCTTTAGTAAAGGTTACCTCCTTGGAAACCCTATGGGGCAGTTCTACTCTGTCCTATACGGTTGCTGTGAGTTGGCATTGACTCGACAGCAATGAGTATGGATATATCTTAGACTGAGAACCTAAAAAACATAGCTTGAGGCCAAACATATGTCTCTTGTTATATTGTAAGGGGCAGGAGGACAGATCCAAAATTAAAGAGTCAGAGGGAAAGGGATTAAGGCAGGGAAGGAGAGAAAGCAACACAAGCTTACATATAACCAAGTCCATCGCTTCATTAGAAAACATGGCTAGCTGGCTGCCACAGGGAAGACTCTGGTAGGGGTCATATGGGAATATCATGCCTGGTAGGAGAAAGGTTGAAGAATTTATCTACTAATCCATTTTCTGGTCTCCTGTTGTTCAAAATATACCTCTGTGACATCAAGGAAGCCCTGGGAGAGGGAGATGACAGGCCTAAAGTGAAGTGTTGTCAGATTGTGCTACCAAAGACTTGGAAGACAGGAGAGGCTTCTGCAGTGGGTAAGGCTGCCAATGCAGCAGTAATTCATGGTCTCTGCTTGAATGCAGTGCCTCAGCTTAATGATCTGCTCTGCAGCGGAAATAAAAACCTAATCTTTGTGACCAGGACTAGCTACATAATTTGTGGAGCCCACTGCAAAATGAAAATGCAGCCCTCTTGTTCAAAATTCATTAAGGATTTCAAAGAGGCACAACAGATCATTAGACCAAGAATGGGGCCCTCCTGAGCCTGGAGCCTAGTGCAACTCTACGTGCCACATACTCATGAAACCAGCCCTGCAGCAGCTTAAACAAATGTCATTGGTTCCAGGCAATCTTTCTGTAAGGTCATCAGTCTCATTGAGCAAAAACTGTGGTCCAGTGAATCTGGAAAGACCCAGCGATGAAAAATATTGTTTTTGTACACCTCTCCTATTAGTTTATTAATTATTAGTTCTTAAAAATATTTATTATTGTCAGTTTTTCATTGAATAAAGTTCATAAGCTATGAATCACTGGCAATTATGACAAGTTAGAGAGGCATTTAAATTACTGGATTTACAGGCAACAAAGTATTTTCTACCTTCCCTCGAATTTATTTCTATATTTGTTGTTGTCACATTTGAAACACAGTACCTTCATGAGACAATATTGGTAAAGGGTAATGGGATTGAAATATCAAGGACAATTTGTGTTTAGATGTATACCTGATTCATATATTTATATGATTTTTTTTTTCTGCATCTCAGTACATTTTTGGAAGCCAGATTTAAATTACAGTGTTGGGTGTCAGTCTTGAGTGCCATATAAAGAGTGGTCTTTTTTCCATTTTAATGCTATTCAAGGCACCCTAACATAGCTTCAAGAATTTGAAAAGTGGCGACCTTTAATGTTTATGTTACATAAGTATATTGAATCAATTTGTATAAATTGGATCTTATTTATATCAAAATTAAACATTTGAAGCATTCAAACATATTGCTTACATGCACATATATTTTATACAAAATTAAAATGTGTTCTGCCTACAAATGCATATGAAATTTTAATGGCAGGAAAATATCCTCTTCAATTTTTTTTTTCACTATTAATTGGGTCCTGCCTATTTTGAACAGTTTAAGTAACAACTTAAACTATTAACACTATTAAACTATTAATATATTATTTTTTACTATTGCAGACAACATCCATAAGGGCTTCTCCTTGAATTAATCAACATCTTGCTTTTCTATTGGTATCACAGTCTTGATTACAGTTTTTTTTTTAATTTGTAATAACTTATTAGATATTCTTTTCACTCCTAAACACTATAGGTTTCTCAATAGATACTTTATACAACGATATTAAAGAGCCCTGGTTGCACAATGATTAAGCACTTGGCTGTTCACCAAAAGGTCAGCGGTTCAAACTCACCTGCTGCTCTGCTGGAAAAAGACCTGGTGATCTGCTCCTGTAAAGAATACAGCCTAGGAAACCCCATGGGGCAGATTCACTCCATCACATGTCATCACTATGAGTCAGAATCGACTCGACGGCACACAACAATGACAATAACATAAAATTCTAGACATCAATTACAAATTTGGAATAACTTAAAGTTATATATTCATTACTAGAGAAAAATATTGAACAACAGAAGGTTGTTTTCTTGAACACATCACCCACACACACATAAATATTTACAGACCTATGACTTAGAAACTCCAATTCCTTTTTCCAATTGTTGCCTCGACTAATCATACCTTTCATTAACCAGGCTCACTCTCAGATGTTGTAGTTTTTAGAGCATTTCTGGCTTCAGAGAATAGTTTCTAAAAATGTTTGTATCCTGGAATGTTATTGATTTGTTGAAATATTATTTAAAACCTATTCTAATGAATAAGCTATATTTTAAATGGCTTAATACTATGCAAAAAATATTATTTACTCTTTAAAAAGGCTATTTAAAGCAGAAATTATTTTGACAAACCATTGCCTATGTGGAATATTAGTGATTTTATTTTTTTAATAAGTACCTGTTCTGCAAAACAACATAGAGCTCCAAGGAGCAGAAGATGCCGTGAGATTATGAAAGGGATGTCAATAATCTATTTTTTTTTAATCTTTTAGTATAGATTTACCATGTCCTTCCCAGATGAGAAAACACTACACAGGAAAATCACACACTGTGTAACTTCATAAGAAACTAAAAGAAAAGAAGAAATGTGAAATTAAAAAAATAGCGTATTTTGTATGTTCACTTGTTTGTTTTGTTTTCGTAAGAAAAAGAGAAAAGTAATGGACGTCAATGGAGAAATACAGGTATGAACATAAGAAATTATCTGTTTTTAGACATCTTGAGAAAAGGATCACAAGATTTGATCCAATACATTGGAATATTCAGAAATAGGAGGCAATCTAGTTTTCACTGCTGATATATATCGAACGGTGCTAAAAATCTATTAATGAAAGCTGAGACCTTCCACTTTTGTCTCCAATAAATTGTGTCTATATTTTTACTTCAGCATAACAGGCTCATATTTATTTTCATGGGATGCAAAACTATTTTACTGTGTGAAACTCTTGAAGCTGAAACTTAAATAGTGTAATATTGACAAGTCAGTCTATGGAGGCTTGTTTCTAAATGAGTTTTGAGTACATAAATTTATTATCTCTAAAATAAGATGACTTTCATCTAAAGTACAAAAAAAAGAATTATCTATGTAACATCAAATTGACAACAGCAACTCAAAAGGTTTGATGGGAAGCCTAGGGGACAGTGAGTTCAAGATAATGGTGATGGAATAATTTGGAAAAGGATAGTGAGAATAGCAGCACAACTGGAAGAATGTAATCGATGTCACTGAATTGTACATGTAGAAACTTTTGAAATGGTGTAAGTTTGGCTATGTATATTTTCATCAAACAAAAGATCCTCCAGGGTTGAGAAGGCAGAGTGTTGACATGTCATGGGGTTGTCATAAAACAATAAGTGCACTGACTGTTTAGTGAGAAACTATTTGTTCTGTAAACCTTCATCTAAAGTACAATAAAAAAATTTAAAAAAATAAAAGAAGATGACTCTGATCTGAAAAACTTGGAATTCTGCACTTTTGTTGCATATGGGTTAATTCTCTAATTTCCCATGAAAAGTAGATTCAGTGAAAAGATGCACTTATATTGCTTATTGTGAATAGAGTTACTTATTGAAATTTAACTAAAGCATATAAGTGTTCAAAAAGCTATATGTCAAAAAATCAGCATTTACAATAATAAACAAAAATGTATCAAATACATGCTAAGGACTGGAAACAAAGATGAATAAAATATGGTCTCTGTCCTCAAATATAGTTTAAGATTACTGTCAACTTGCTTCACATTTATTCAAAATGCATTCAGTATTTTGGAGGCAATAGAGGCTGAATTAGAAGACATAAGGGAAAAAGAACAACCTAGCAATGTTATTTTAGGATAAACAATAATTTATACATATTAAAAAAAAAATGAACCTGGTTTCCCCTGGACTTGATGGCCTATGAGAAAATGCTATATCATAGTAACAGTAATGTTCAAAATGTTGCTGGTTTCTGAGTACATCTACTCATACACTATCCAGATTCCTTTAAAAATCTTACCTAGTTATTTCTGAGCATTCTCAAAGATTGTCTCAGGCGTACTCACAAGAACACTTATTGTTATAGTTACATTACAGTGTATGACATGGTTATACTCTATTGTTCCAATCCCTCACTTCAGTCTGCTGCCTAGGAAGTTCCCAACCCTTTCCCTGCAACGTGTATCAACATTACAAACACTGATGACTGTACAAAGGTGGTACTTCTCAACACTCACAGTGTTGCTACCTTTTAAAACACCACAGTGTCACTGCATTTTCTGGCACCTTTAATGAGTCAACACTCTGCTAAGCCTGTCTAGAAGTGTACCAAGCATCATATTCCGTCACATGGCAACAAAGCAACGGAGCAATAGAAAGTGTGCAATGCGACAAAGGCGCCTTCAGGTACTCTTTACAGGTCTTTCTCCATGAAGCTCATTTATGGGCTTGAGATGTGACAAATGCAAACAATCTCTCTCTTTATTTCCTCCAGTATACAAAATTTTCACCTCTTTACAATAAATTTGCTAAAATATATGCCTCACAGTCAATATTTTTCCTAAGTTCATCAGATGTACATTGTGATGTCTTAATTTAATCAGTGAACTCAACCTAGGTTTATGCTAGAAAAAGGAAAGTAAACATTAGATTAATTTAAAAATGATTAGGAAATACATATATAGCTATAATTTAGTACTGATTTTTCTTAAACTGTTATGCAGGATTAAATTGTATTGCTAATAATACCTCTATTAGTAAATAAAGAGCCCTGGTGGCACAGTCGTTAAAGCACTGTGCTGCCAACTGAAACGTCGATGGTTTGAACCCATCAGCAGCTCCATCTAAGAAAGATATGAGTCTGCTTCCCTAAAGATTACAGCTTTGGAAATCCTATGGGGAAGTTTCTACAGGGTCACTATGAGTCGGAATCAACTCCCCAGCAATGCATTGATTTTTTTTGTTTGTTTTATTAGTAAATATTTTTAATATAAAAATTCAAACAGTTCTAACCCTTCAAAGTTCAATATATCAAAACAATCTTCAAATAATAACTAATAAAAGGTGGCATATCTAATTATTAATATTCTAAACTACATCGATAAGTATAAGTATACGTCAGTCAAAAGATAAACCAAAAAACCAAACTTGTTGCCATAGAGTCAATTCCGACTCGTAGTGACCCTATAGGGCAGAGTAGAACTGCCTCACAGGGTCTCCAAGGAGCGGATGGATGGTGGATTAGAACTGCCAACCTTTTGATTAGCAGCTGAGCTCTTAACTACTATGCCACCAGGGCTCCTAGTCAAAACATAGCATAGCTAAATAACCCAACTCTATACTGTGACAAAGATAAGTTTGATTATACATTATTCTAGCTGTTTCATAAATACCTACACTCTACTAGGTCAAAAGAACATAAGAAATGTTAGTAACAATTTCAAATCAATATTCTGTTCATTGAGATAAGTTTATTTTTCTTTGCCTGTAAGGGTATTATTGTTTCATTTTTATAATGTCAAGGTCATTTGTATTTATTCAAATTATCTTAAAATATATATATATATATACACATACAAAGATATGTGTGTATATATATACATATCACATGACATCCTTGTGAAATAGGTTGAGAAATGTGAGGGAATGAGCATAATTTAGGAAATTGTTAATTACATATACTGTCTGGAAAGTTATCTCTAGTGGACAATCCAAGTCTCTGTCTCAGACTTGCCCTAAACAATATTTTTTTATATATGTCTTGATGAGGATAGTCATAATGTGCAAAAATAATTTGTGAATGACATAAAGTTTAATAATGTCACAGGTATATAAAAGTAGGGAATCATCATAAATGAATTCTGAATAGGTAGAGGCAATAGGTCAAGTGGAATAAATGTAACAGACATCAGTTACATTACAGTAACATCATAGACATGCTTTTAAAACAACTGAATAAGCAAAATCTTAGACATTGATTAATGCAATATAAATCAATAGTCTAAATTATTTATCAAATAATCTAATGATATACTAGATATATCTAATTAGAATTATTATGTCGGTCTCTCCCCTACAGATGTGTTAGACCAACCATACTTGGACCATTGTGTTCAATTCTGGATATCACACTCTGAGAGAAAATGTACTTCAGTGAACTTGTCCTGAGACTACTGACATGAATGGCAAGGAGAGGGAAGACAGCGAGGGGAATAAAAAAAAAAAAAACTGACTTTCATTGTCTTCTTATTACTATATTTTTTCATAAACTTTGTTCCATTTATGTTTAATAAATGCCCTATGCGATAGGAAATATCACGTCTCATTTATTGATTAAAATAACTAAGATATGAGAAGTTCAAGTAACTAGTCAGAGTGACAGAGTTAAGAGCTATAGCCAAGCATTGAACCTATATCTATATCTGCATGATTGTCATCATTTAGGATATTTACATTTTTATGCTACCTCATTTATCACATGAAATTAAAAAGATGTTAAATAAAAATCCATTTAATCAAAATATTTGAAAGTCTATCACTGAAGCCCTGGTAGTGCAGTGGTTAAGAGATTGGCTGCTAACAAAAAAAGGTTGGCAGTTGGAAGCCACGAGCCACTCCTTGGAAACCCTGTGGGGCAGTTCTACTCTGTCCTATAGGGTCTCTATGAGTCAGAATCAACTCAATGGCAACTTACTATTTTTTTTTTTAATCAGGTGCTAGACACTGATAGTACTCTTTACTTCAGAGCTCATGACCTTGTCCAACCTCAGTTATGTAAATCCTAAAATTAGGGGATGATCCCACATTCTACCCCATTAGCGCCCCCAACCCCTCCCCATAAAGCCAGGATTGAAAGTCCTGCTTAGATTTGAGGTAAAATATAATTGAGCTTCTAGAACACTTTCCTCTGAACCCAGAACTTGGGATTCTACTGCAAGAGAAAAGTCAGGCATAGAGAGAAGATGTTTAGGGGCAGCTGCTGCCTCATACCTGCCTCATACCTTTCAAGTGAAGAGGACTCAAGTGCCAAGAAAGTGATGTTTTATGTTCTCACTGGTTTTAGTATCTTAAATCTACACAAGCAGATACATGTAAACCAATTTTTGTCGGATTTGAGCTATTCCATCCTTCAGATCACCGCCCGGTCCTCTTGAAGTTAGGGGAGACTAAGAAGTGGAATAAAGTATAAGATACATCTTATATTTTACACTCAGCTTAGATTCCTGCAACTGAAAACTATATTTTTCTGACCTTGCGATTAGGTAGATTACTGTGAATTAACTTTCACTCTTAAATGCACTAGTGTAAGTTTGGAAAGTTGCATCTTATGTAATAGCAATATTCCTGCTGGGCTGGTGGCCAGTTTGCAGAGATATTGGCTTTTCTGCAGCACCATTCCCATATCCATTCCCCATTGTGTGAATTTTGAGGGAACATCTGATAACCTCCTGCCTCTAACTTCCTGATCCCTGAACCATGGCTAGAACAATGCATTCTTAATCTAGTGACAGTTTTTTGAGTCTCCTCTTTCCTGATAGGGGAGAGGAAGTAGAGCCCCTGACAGGTTAGTTTTGTGGTGTTTTGGGAATCATTTCTGGAGATCTAATCAATCAGGCTACTTCAACACCTCCAATAATGTTTAAGCATCTAATTCTCTCTATTAAACCATATCTGTGTAAAATACTAGAGTTGTCTGTATTTCCTTCAGTGAATGCTAAATGATACAGTATTGATAGATGGATCTTCCCTAATGCTACAAATGGGAAGAAATTTCTATCTTTTGGGCAGTCTAAGAAATGGGAGACAAAAAGACATTCCACCTCCAATGACTACATTACAAATAGCATTAGAAGAATACAACAATACATAGAGGAAGGAGCTATTAATCCTGCCTGTAGGATCAGAGGAGGTTTTACAGTAGATTTGACATTTGTACGTGGTACTGAAAAAGAAAAAAGATTTTGTCAGGATGATATGGTGGAGGTGGAATATTTTAGCTATAAGACCTGGCAGAAAAAAAAAATGCATGGTAGGTTGAAAGTTCATGATGTGTTTAGAGAGTTGTGAATCTGCTTGTGTGATTCAAAGACTGGACAAAACCTTAAGAGTTGGAAGATTTGCAAAGATTTTCAAGATGTGGAAGGACAATTGGGGTTAGTGTGTGAAGTATTTTATTTTAACATTTCTCTAACACCAGAGTAATGATTGGAAGAACTACTAGAGGAAGAAGTACAATCAGAACACTTCTTAGAAGCAAGGATGGTGAGATTTCATCTCACATACTTTGGGAGTATTATCAGAATGAATCAGTCCCTGGAGAAGGACATCATGCTTGGTAAAGCAGAGGATCATCGAAAAAGAAGAATATCCTCAACGAGATGAATTGACACAGTGGCTGCAACAATGGGCTCAAGCACAACAACGATTGATTGTGAGGATGGCGCAGGAGTGGGCGATGTTTCTTTCTGTTCTACATAGAGTCGCTAAGAGTCAGAACCAACTCAACAGCACCTAACAACAACATAGGAACTAGTGGGTAAAAGTTTTAGTTCACTACTAGATGTGGTAGTTTGGGAAAATTGTTCCCAATTCTTTACTTCCTGTCTGTGTATCACTGTCCATATATCCTTGCAGACCTTTAACTCACAGGAGATGGCATATTTTTCTGTCATATTGATGTTGGGCAAGTCCATATGACTTGCTTTGGCCAATGAAATGTGGTTTCAAGGGACTTTGCCAGTTCCAAGGAGAGACTTTAAACATATGCTTGACTTGGCTTGCCCTCTGGCAGTTCTGTCTACCTCCATGAGAGTACTTCTTGAGTAGCCAGTGTTCCAAAGACAGTGGGAAGGCACACTGAGCAAACCTGAATGCAGTTCAAAGCCTGGAGCTAAGCTCATCCAAATCTCACAAAGCCACAGCTGACTTACAGACATTTAAGAAGAAAATAAATGTTTATTGTTGTCGTTGAAATTGCTTATTATGAAGGAAATAAGTGACTCATTCTCCAGGAAAACCTTTTAACAATTTATTTTCAAAAGAATAGGCAAAGTCTGGAGGCACTGTTTCCAGGAGTATTCAAGTAGAGAGGCTGAATATTTATTTCTCTGCATCCTCATTGCCACATCCATAACCCTAATCATTATTATCTTCTGCTTGGAAACCTCTAAAAGCCATTTAATGTGTCCCATCACCTAAACTATGCATGCCATGGTAGCAAGAATTATATTTTAAAAAGTTTTTGGGTCACTTTACTGCATTTAAAATACTTCAATTCTTTCAAGTGTGTTTATAAGGGAAACTCATACTTCCTACGAGACCCTACCCGATCTCGTCTACTTCTTCATCTTTATTCTTTGCCACTGTATATTTTCTTACTACACTTGAACCACATTGGGGTTGTATCTGTACCATTGACAATGTCAATCTGTTCCTCATTTAAGGTCACTGGAGTTACCCTTTGCCAGGTATTTTTTTCCCCTGGATCTTCATATTGCTAGTTCTTTCTCATTTTTCACGTATCAGCCTAAAAATTTCTCCTCCACAAACCTTTCCAGGTCATGCTTTGTCTGTTCCTTAATAGTATTTATTGAAACCTGCAACTTATATGTATATTAATTAATTTTCCCTGTATATATAGGCATTTGGTGAGGGCAGGGGCCATATTTGTGCTGTTTACTGCTGTATTCCTATTGGCTAGATCTAGAGAGTGTTTGTTTACCTAGAGAAAGGAAAACAGATTAATGAATAAACGGATATTGTGTTAGAGGCATAATAGTGCAGATTCAAGAATTGGTTAGAGACTGAACAAAATGAAACCTATGATAATTTTCTCTCAAAAATCCCATCTATAATTACATTTGCATGCTTTATTAAAATGTGACTGGAAGAATTGGGGACCCAATCTCATCCCTTCCTTCTGCCTCATTAACATGGTCAACTTCAAGCTAACCGGGGATAACAATAACAATAAAGTCATTAAAAGGTAAATGGTTCTCCTTTATTATTCTTGAGATGCCCAAAGTATACTGTACAGATAATGGCACTCATTGCCTATAAGGAAGAGGGAGGTACTTCCATAATTCAGGTATCATTTTCTTCTCCAGTCTGGGCTAGACTTCATTGCCTTTGATGATTTTCTAGACTCCAGAGATGTGTATGCAATTAAATGAGCAGATTTATCAGGAATACACAGGCGTTGGGCTATGCAAAAGGAAATCAGGGTTGGAGTAACTACAAACATTTTACATCGTATGGTTAGGAGTGCCAGAACCTTCTCCTCCCAGTCTATTTTGTAAGAATTCCGTGTGTGTGTGTGTGTTTGTGTGTGTGTGCACATGTGTGAGCATGTGCATATCTCCACTGAGGCAAAGATTCGTTGAAAAGCATGTATAGATATATAAAATCCAAAAAAATGGAAACAACCCAAATGTACATCAATTGATGAGTGGATAAATTGCTAGATGCTATGGAGTCAACAGCATGGTGACCCCATGCACAACTGGACTGTGATCCATAGTGTTTTCATTGATTGATTTTTTGAAAGTAGATCACCAAGCCCTTCTTCCTAGTCCATGCTAGTCTGCAGGCTCTGATGGAACCTATTCAGCATCATAGTAACACACAAGCCTCCACTGACAGATGGAAGGTGGCTGTGCTTGATGTGCGTTGGCTGGGATTTGAAACATGAAAGGGGAGAATTTTAGCACTGAGCCACCACTTCCCCCTAGAGGATAAATACAAGGTGATATAATACAATATAATATTATTCAACAATAAAAACAAATAAAATGTGGTTGCATGCTACAACATGGATAAGCCTTGAAAATAGTATGAGTGAGAGAAGTCAGTCTCAAAGGGCCATATATTGTATGATTCCACTTATATAAAATGTCTAGAATAGCAAATCCGTTGAAACATAAAGTAGATTAGTGGTTTCCAGGAGCTAGAGAAAGTGGGAGATGAGAGTGTTTGCTAATGGGCATAGGATTTCCTTCTGGGATGACAAAATATTCTAAAATTAGAAAATGGTAACAGTTTCAAAAGGCACTGATTGTACACTTTAAAAGGGTGAATTTTATAGTATGTGAAGTATGTATTAGTAAAATGTTTGAGTGTAGGAGCCTAGTACAGTGAGTTGTACTCAAATTAGTAAAAGATTCACAGGGACAGAGAAGCTGACTTTGTATAAAGATATCTCTGAATTATCTCTTCAATATTATGAAAATACCTCATCAGGACTGTTTAATTGTTTACGTATCCAGCCGCATTTCAATAAATTTGTCACTGGACTTCTCAGTGTGGAAATGTTCTATGCTTCATTAATTCTGAATATTTCTCTCAAGCTCTCTTTGTTGTTTTATATATATATATACACATATATACATAAATTTCTAAATAGTCCCCTAGTGGTAGGTAAGACACTGATATCATTGAGATTACTAAATACAACCTATTCTAGAAAATAGTAAAAAAAAAAAAAGCATGCAATATCTGAGGACAGAAAATAAGATAAAAATATTTATGGAAAGCAGATAATCGTTTGACATGTAACTCTACAATTGTTAAAAGCATCCTTTTGATTACTACTTGATTTAGCCTGTTAGTGTTTTGAGGGCAAAGCTTAAGTCTCACTCATTATTGCATCATTAGCCCCTGGCAGAGAATCTGACACACTGCAGGCACTCAACAAATGTTTGTCAAATACATACTTGAGTGCAGGGGAAAATATCATTTAAATTTTATTGATTAAAGGATAATTTATTATAGTACTAAGGGCCTGCAGAAATAAATTTTTGTCTTTTAGGGAACTTCATCATTCTTAGAATCAGCAACTTCATCATACTTAGAATCAGTATCCTTTCCCAAATTTATTCAATCTGTATGCTGAGCAAATAATCTGAGAAGCTGGACTATATGAAGAAGAACGCAGCATCAAGATTGAGGGAATACTCATTAACAACCTGTGATATGCATATGACACAATCTTGCTTTTTGAAAGCAAAGAGGACTTGAAACGCTGATGAAGATCAAAGACTACAACCTTCAGTATGGATCACACTTCAACATAAAGAAAACAAAAAATCCTCACAACTGGACCAATAAGCAACATCCTGATAAACAGAGAAAAAATTGAAGTTGTCAAGAATTTCGTTTTACTTGGATCCATAATCAACGCCTATGGAAGCAGGAGTTGAGCAGTCAAACTATGTATCGCATTAGGCAAATCTGCTACAAAAGACCTCTTTAACGTGTTAAGAAGCAAAGACATCACTTTGAGGGCTAAGGTGCACCTGACCGAGGCCATGGCATTTTTAGTCACCCCATATGCAGGGAAAGCTGGACAATGAATAAGAAAGACTGAAGAATTGATGCTTTTGAATTATGGTGTTGGGGAAGAATATTGAATGTATCATGGATGGCCCGAAGAACGAACAAATCTGTCTTGGAAGAAGTACAGCCAGAATGCTCCTTAGAAGCAAGGATGGCAATACTTCATCTCAAGTACTTCAGACATATTATCAGGAGGGATCAGTCTTTGGAGAAGGACATCACTCCTGGTACTCTTAATGAGATGGATTGATACAGTGGCTGCAATGATGGGCTCAATCATAGCAACAATCGTGAGGATGGCACAGGACTGGGCAGTGTTTCATTCCGTTGTACATGGGGTCACTGTTAGTTGGAACTGACTCGACAGCCCAAACAACAACAGAATCAGCAGGGTCTCACTGTTTTTTTTTCTTGTTTTTTGTTTTTTAAAAAAAAAATCATATATTCATATGCATACATGCATATCAAAATAAAAAACAAAAACAATAAGCAAACCTGTTACCGTTGAGTTGATTCCAACTCTCATCACAACCTCATATGTTACTGAGTAGAAATATACCTTAAGGTTTTCTTAGCTGTAATTTTTTTTTTTATTGTACTTCAGGTGAAGGCTTACAAAACAAATAGTTTCTCATGAAACAGAAGTACACATATTGTTTTATGACAATGGTTAACAACCCCACAACATG
>NW_004444019.1:4926535-4957549 GCF_000243295.1 Trichechus manatus latirostris
ATCCTTCTCCAGCTCTGTCCAGAACCCTCTGTTGTGATCCTGGTCAGAGCAGTCAGTGGTGGTAGCCGGGCACCATCTAGCTGTACTGGACTCAGTCCTTGGCTGTAATTTTTATGTAAAAAAATTGCCAGGTCTTTCTTCTGTGGTGCCACTGTGTGGGTTCAAACCTCCAACATTTATGTTAGTTGAGCACAATCCGTTTGAGCTAACTAGGGACCTCACACACACATACACACATGATTAATATGATTCCATATTAATTAACTCACCCTGATCAGGTGTTGTTGTTGTTGTTGTTGTTTTTAACCAATGTATCACTTCATGTATTTTTTTTAAACTATTTTGTGTCTGGATATTTTCTTTTGTGTAGACAGTCTCCCTCCATTCAGTCCAAAAGTCCAAACTGCCACCTATATTTGATCAACTGTGGGACATAAGCTTGGAGATATAACCACATTATTGTATTTTTAGGAAAAATTATTTTAGAACATGTTCAATAGAATACAGATCCTGTAATATGGCTTACTAAAAGAAAGCAACATTAATAATGGAAGGTTATACAGACTAGTGGATGTTTGTACCTGTTTCTTCTCATTTTAAGTTGTGCTACATAGGCAAATGAAGATCCCAAAAGCTTGACTTCATATATGTCACCAAGGTCAACTCTATTTTGAGAAGGCAGCTCTTCCCCAGTTGTATTTTGAGTGCCTTCCAACCTGAGGGGCTCATGTTCCAGCACTATATCAGACAATGTTCCGCTGCTGTTCATAAGGTCTTCACTGGCTGATCCTTGTCAGAAGTAGACTGCCAGGAACTTCTTCCTAGTTATCTCAGTCTAGAAGCTCAGCTAAAACCTGTTCACCAGGGAGGCTCAAGAAGACAAGGGAAAGTATTATAACAACATGTGCAAAGAACTGGCAATAGAAAACCAAAAGGGAAGTACACACTCAGCATTTCTCAAGCTGAAAGAACTGAAGCAAAAATTCAAGCCTCGAGAGTGTGCTGTCACAGTATAGGGAGAGCAATTAGGGACACATAACAACATACGTATAAATTTTTGTATGAGAGACTAACTTAAATTGTAAACTTTCACTTAAAGTACAACAATAAAAAAAAATTCAAGCCTCGAGTTGCAATATTGAAGGATTCTACAGGAAAAATATTAAACAATGCAGAAAGCATCAAAAGAAGATGGAAGGAATACACAGAGTCACTATACCAAAAAAGAATTGGTCAACATTCTGCTATTTCAGGAGGTAGCATATGATTAGGAACCAATGGTACTCCAGGAAGAAGTCCTATCTGCACTGAAGGCATTGGAGAAAAACAAGGCTCCAGGAATTGACGGAATATCAATTGAGATGTTTCAACAAATGGATGCAGCACTGGAAGTGCTCATTCACCTATGCCAAGAAATTTGAAAGACAGCTACCTAGACAATTGACTGGAAGAGATCAGTGTGTATGCCTATTCCCAAGAAAGGTGATCCAACCGAATGTGGAAATTATCGAACAATATCATTAATATCACATGCAAGTAAAATTTTGCTGAAGATCATTCAAAAGTGGTTGCAGCAGTACATCGACAGGAGACTACCAGAAACTCAAGCTGGATTCAGAAGAGGACATGAACCAGGGATATCATTGCTGATGTCAGATGGATCCTGGCTGAAAGCAGAGAATACCAGAAAGATGTTTAGCTGTGTTTTATTGACTATGCAAAGGCATGCAGCTGTGTGGATCATAACAAATTATGGATAACATTGTGAAGAATAAGAATTCCAGAACACTTAATTGTGCTCATGAGGAACCTGAACATACATCAAGATGCAGTCGTTTAAAAAGAACAAGGGGATACTGCGTGATTTAAAGTCTGGAAACGTGTGTGTCAGGGTTGTATCCTTTCCCGATACCTATTCAATCTGTATGCTGAACAAATAATGTGAGAAGCTGGACTACATGAAGTAGAAGGGGGCATCAGGATTGGAGGAAAAACCTGTGTCATGCAGATGACACAACTTTGCTTGCTGAAAGTAAAGAGAACTTGAAACACTTACTGATGAGGATCAAACACTATATAGCCTTCAGTATGGATTACACTTCAACATAAAGAAAACAAAAATCTTCACCACTGGACCAATAAGCAACATCATGATAAACAGAGAAAATATTAAAGTTGGCAAGGATTTCATTTCATTTGGATCCACAATCAATATCCATGGAAGCAGCAGCCAAGTAGTCAAGTTACATATTATATTGAATAAATCTGCTGCAAAAGACCTCTTTAAACTGTTGAAAAGCAAAGACATCACCTTGAAGACTAAAGTGCACCTGACCCAACCCATGGTGTTTTCAATCGCTTCATATACCTGCCAAAGCTGGACTATGAATAAAGGAGTTCGAAGAAGAATTGATGCCTTTGAATCATGGTGTTGGCAAAGAATATAAAATATACCATGGATGGCCAAAAGAACTAACAAATCTGTCTTGGAAGAAGTCCAACCAGAATGCTCCTTAGAAGCAAAGATGGCGAGACTTCATCTCACATATTTTGGACATGTTATCAGGATTGATAGATAAGTCCCTGGAGAAGAACGTCATGCTTGGTAAAGTAGAGGATCAGTGAAAAAGAGGAAGATCCTCAAGGAGATGGATTGACACAGTGGCTGCAGCAACGGGCCCAAGCATAACAAGGATTGTGAGGTTGGCGAAGAATCAGCCAGTGTTTTGTCCTGTTGTACATAGGATCTCTATGAGCTGGAACATACTCGATGGCACCTAGCAACAACAACATACAGACAAGTAGGATTGGGGCAGGCTATAGTCTCTGAAACACCTTTTAAAATAAACCTGTTCAGTGAATTTATCTATTGTCGTATTGTGCTATGGTTATGCAGGATATTACCACTGGAGGAAACTGGACGAAAAGTACATGGAATCTTTTGGTATTATTTCTTACCACTGAAATTTAAACAACAATTATCTCAAGAGCGTTAAAAAAAGAAAGAAAAAAAAAAACAATGTGGAAGCAACCCTGGTATTGTCCTTTTAGCATCAAAGAAAGTACATTTCGCTTTATACTAACTAAAAAAAGTTTTTAACTCAGTATTTTCAGAACGAATTTGATCAAAGAATAATATTTTTTGAGCTTTATAGCACACTTTGCTAAACATTGCCCTAGAAGATTTCCAGCTAAATTCATCTATTCTTAAATCACAAAATTTTTGAACACTGTAATATGTTATATTTTCCTATTGGTTCTGCTATTTCATACATTTTAGGACTTAATTTGATCGGTACATGACTTACTTTAGTTAAAAAAAAAAAAAAAAAGCTGAGGATTCCTGTAGTAATCTGTTCAACAATAAGAAATGACTTTATTTCTTTTGTACCCCCAAATGTCTAGTTCAGAACTTTTCACAGGCACAGGACTGGAATGAGCTAAGATTGCCTTTGATTGTAATCTCTGTTTTGCTCCCCATTAAAGGGCACCAGAAAGCTGTGGTGTCAGTAACTACGGTGGTTTACATTAAGAGATTACAGATACTACCAAGTCCATTAAAATCAATATTGATTTTCAGATGAGACAAGAAAGAAAGTGAGAGAGGGAAGGAAGGAAAGATTGAGGCAGGGAAGGAAGGAGGGAGGAAAGAAAGATTTGTAATCTGATATTTTTCTTCACTGCTCTAAGATCACACCCTCACACTATCTGTGCACCTTGACATGATCAGAAACTATCCCATCCTGAAATCTCATTTAAAAAAAAAAAATTCCACTCTAAATTTACAAGCTCCTTGCTTACTTGCTCAATTGCCACAAATGCCAAAATCATCAACCTCATTAAAACAACTAATACATTGACTTTACAACTTTCTCCCCACCCTTATTCATTATCCAAAACAGTTTCCAATGTTCCTTACAAATATATTCAATTTCCCTTACTCCACTTTCCTTTTGCCCTTTTCACCTGGCCTCATCTAAGAATTGAATGAATCTAAACCTTTGCCTTCTCAGTGTCTGAAGTAAATAGCTGGACATTCATTGCTGGAAAAAATCAGACAATGGGACAGAGGGGTTTTAATTTGCATTAATGATCACAGTCTTTAAAGGAGATCTCAGTATTGCTTAACAATTCTTTAACAATATTTACAGAAGTTCACTTCATTATTTTCGAGGGAAACCATAATGTTCTTTCTCTTTATCACTTCTCCTTCTTTATATCCAATCATTGCCCACTCCTAGCTGATATAGTTCTCTGATTGCTCAAGAGCCCACTCATCTCCTCACCTTCACAATAAATACATAAATCCCTCGTTCTAACCACCATGCCCAGGAGAAGTGTTCCTCATTTTAGGGAAATGTAATCCCACCCCAAGTTGTGGATAGCATTCACTCTTACCTCTCAAATATTTCACTCCTTCAGTTTCCTTCCCCAACAAACTTCTTCCTTTCTACTTGTTTATTCTTTTCACCATACAAACAGGCTGTATTTTCAGACCTTATTAATCTATTCTTCAGCTTCATATATCCTTTCAACTTTTTTTTTTTTTTTTTGTATTTCTCTAATTCACTGTATTATAAAGGTACTAGCCAGAAACCTTGTCCCCAGCTTTTTACCTCCTGTTCTCATAATGATCTATATTCAATGCACTTGCCCCCACTCCACCTCAGCCACACATGCCAAGATCTTATTATGGGCTTTGTCATTAGCAGTAAATACATCCACTTCAAACTTGCTGCTCTTTGGACATTACCTCTTCTCTTTCCAGGCCACTTTCTTTTTCCACTCCAACAATTCCCACCAGTCTGTCAAATCCTTTGACCTTTTTCACTATTATTCTTTTCTTGTTCATATTCTTATTTATTTCCTTAACTGCTTAACTTCGATTTTATGTTCCAATGATTTGATTACTCAAAACCCTTTACTCTCTTTTCCTCCATAGGAAAACAATTAGTATAATACATACAAATATCACCTTCACAATATCATATATTCTTAAATACAAAAGCAGCAAATATATATATATGCATATACACACATGTGTATGTATATGTATTCAAGTATAAATATGGTGCTCTTCAAAATTATCTGATGCTAAAATATACAAAATTAGTTATATAATAGTCATCCATATGAATTTCTTATAAAACACGCTTCCTTTCTTTTAAACTTTTTATTAATAATATTTTTCTTAAGTTTTCTGCTTATCATTTACTTGTAAGACATTCAAATGTTTGTTTTAATAATTTAGAGACTTTGTATATATAATAACTGTACAATATATTTTAAAATATTTACCATTTATTTTGTTTGGGTTCTGTATATACAATTTTTTTTAATGATACAGTTTATCTTGATGTGTAAGTTCCTTTGAACAAGAGCTTCTATCTCAAATTGGTTTTTCTGACAGCTCTTGTAATATGTAGAAAAATGTTCTAGTTTCAAAAATGAGGACGAAAAAGACTTAGTTATGTTAAAATTATTCAAAATAAAATGTTATAACTCGTTTGAAAAAATTGCACTTCTTCTAAAATAAGATGTTCTTGGCTTAAGGTCGACAGACTATGTTGCAGTACTTTAATTTCAAAGGAGCATTAGAGTCTAAAAACTACAGCTGCTATCCAAAACCAAATACCTATCCAGATAATTTTTAAATCCATTTAAAAATGAGTTCTCAAATGCCTGTCAAATACTGCACAATATAGGCACTTAGTCGAGTTTTTTTTTCTTATAGCTTAATGCATGATTTCCATGCTAATTTATTTTTACTAAAACATTTTTAATTTCCTTTCCACATTTTTTATTTATCTTTATTGCATTACTTTTTAGAAACAAGTTTTATTCTTTTCATCTCTCAATAAATACATAAATATTAGAGAAATTATTTTAAATATTAACTACTTTAACTGTATTACATTCTGTAATTTTTCAATGTTAGAAAGGTTTGAAATTTTAACAAGATATAGAGAATATGCAATATTATGATATACTATCTCTTCACGGGAAGCAATGATTATGCAACGCATTCCACTTTCTAAAGGATGGTACCAGGAATATCTCTTGAATGCCCAGTGTATCTGCAACAGCCACTGTGGTAGGCACTGGAGGAAAAGTGTTGACAAAGACGTAATCATTTAGTCTGCAGTTATAAAATTTACAATTCAATTAAAATTCTCTAATGAACTAATCACAAAGATAGTGTTGAGATAATTAAAATGAGAACATTAAGTAGTAGAAAGAGCACTGGGCTGGGAGTGGAAAATCAGGTACTCACGCCACGACTCTCACTACTGCCTTGGTTACCATTGTGTAGACAATTTACCCGGTCGAGTTCTCCTCTGAAAAATGAGAGCTCTTAGCCTGAATCAGTGAACTATAAGGTCCCTTTGTATTTCAGTGTGTTAGGAGTCAAACCTGACCTCTAATTTTAAATCATTTAAGGGTTGTAATCTTTATTTGCTGAAGAGATAATGAAAATTATTTTCTAGAAGCTTTTTCTGTATCATGGAGGTCAGTTTTTTGAGACATGAGTTGCATTCCCACTCCCCACCCCAGTTTGTCATTTGTCTTAAATTTTGATTTTTTTAATACAAAATTTGTTTTTATTTTTATGTAGTTAAATTTAGCAATCTTTACTTTTAAGACTTTTGGGTTTTGATTCAGTTAGAAAGGCCTCTTATTGTTTTCTTTTATCTAATACTTTGGGGTTTCTTATTTGGAATTATATCTACAACCCATTTAGGTATATTCCTGATACAGAGTGTGAGGCATAAATCTTAATTTATTTTTTTTCTTGATGGCTACCAAGATATCTGACCCATTTTTTTCTTGCCAATATGCCACTCATCATATTCTATACTATTTCTATTTCTGGACTTATTATTGTGTTCCTTTGATCTATTCATTTTCCAGTACCACATTATTTTAATTACTGAAGTTTTATAGTATATTTTATTATCCAGTAGTTTTAGATTCCTACTCCCCCACTTTGCTTTTACTTTCCAGCATTCTCCTTATTATTCCTATTTGTTTATGATTCCATATGAACGTTAGAATGAGCTTCACTGTAGTCCCCATATCTCTCAAAAAATAAAACACTTGAATTTTTGTAGAAGCTATAGTAAGGTGTAAGCAAAGTGGCAAAAGACATTTATCCTCAGTTCTCATGCAGGCCGAGTTCTTTCTACAAACTGCTGTAATTAGACAATTCTTTGTTTATCCCCAACTGCTCCGCCTCCTGAACCACTGGGTCAAGGAGAAATTCTTGGCCAGGCTGCCCATCCAGCTTCTTCACACATTATAGTAAGTCCTCGTGTTACTAACATCCAACTTGCGGACAAGTTGCACTTGCCCTTTAATGCTTTGTAAATTTGCCCTCAGTTGAAAGGATTGAATCAACCCTTCCTGTTGCCATCAAGTGGATTTCAATTTATAGCGACCCTATAGGACAGAGAAGAACCACTGCATAAGGTTTCCAAAGCTGTAATCTTTACGGAAGCAGACTGACACATCTTTCTCTCACAGAGTGGCTGATGGGTTTGAACAGCCAACCTTTTGGTTAGCACCAGGGCTTTAGCCACTGAACCAACCCCTACTAGCAATAAATTCCTCATCACAATCACCTTCACTTGCTGCAGGTGCAGATTTTAAATCATTGAAAAGGCATTCAGCATTTTCTTGCACTAAGTAAGTCTAAATAAGAACCGTATGCATCTGTTCCAATTTACTAAAAATTCTTAAAGACAAACTTAGGAACGGATCTTGTTCATAACTCGGGGACTGCCTGTATTGAAAAAATATGTTGGAAGAGGAGTTTTTTCTGGCATTCCTGAAGTCCTTTGCTGTCTCCGCGGTAAAATCTTAACATTCTCTGTGCTTTCACTCATTACGTCCTTCAGGGAAATTTCATAATTTAAACTTCTGAAATTTCCTACATTGATTTTATGAGCCAAATAAGTTAACATTGTTCTAAATATTTGTCGAAGATTTCAAATATGTAAAATGTGTTTAGCTGAGTGAAATTGTAATAAATTCATGAATACTTATAATACTACAATAATAAGGGCTTAATATGTTGACTTAAACGATAATTTCCAGATCTAACATAAAGTTATATTTGTTGTTGTTAGATGTCATTCAGTCACTTTCCACTCATAGTGACTCCATGTGACAGAATAGAACTGCCCCACAGGGTTTTCTAGGCAGTAATCTTTACAGGAGCTCTGGTGGCTCAGTGGTTAAGAGCTCAGCTACTAACCAAAAAGTACGCAGTTCGAATCCACCAGCTGGTCCTTGGAAATCATGTGAGGCAGTTCTACTCTGTCTGGTAGGGTCACTATGAGTTGGAACTGACTCCATGCAACCGGGGCGGGGGGCAGGGGGCAGGGGGTAAGGATCTTTACAGGAGTAGATCATCTGGTCTATTTCCCTCAAGAGACCTTATAGGACAGAATGGAACTGTTCCATAGGGTTTCCAAGGAGCACCTGGTGGTTTCAAACTGCCAACCTTCTGGTTAGCAGCCACTCATAACCACTAAGTCAACAGGGTTTCCCTCAGGCCACTAGGTGGGTTCAAACCACAAACCTTTTGGTCAGCAGCCCAGCATTTAACCATTGCACCACCAGAGCTCCTTTAGATCTTAGACTTATGTTATATAAATAAATATCCAAATAATTTTAAATTATGAAATAAATAAATACCTGGACAATTTTAAATTATGAAAATTATACAAGCTTTGCTTACTAGATTTAGTTTTAATTCACCCTTATTCTTACCTCCTTATATATTGTCAAATGTGTTCAAATTAATAGCATGTAAAAATGCATGTGGATGATTTATATATATATTAGGTACATAAATATGTATATACATTATTTTTTTGCTACTTTAAAATTTGTAGTGATTTGAACTACTTAAGGCATATTTACAGAGAAATATTAAAATTTGTATTATATAAGATGATTAGTATAATTTGTTTCTTAAAAAATTGTTAATGAATATTAAGATAGGAATTTCAATATAAAGGATGGATTTTTGTTCAAAATGTCAATAAAGTCAATAATACATTAAAGCTACAATTAAAACTTTGAATTTCATTTATTTACCGTTATATATTATGTATACTTAACAGCATGCATATAAATTATATTAAGATCATGAAGCCTATAAATAATAAAATAAACATAAATAAAATATATTACATATTTTTTAAATGCTAGCTCAGTGTTAATTGGTTTATTATTAAAGATATCTTTATAATCTTTTCTGACAAAGTATTACACTGATAAAGTAAAAAAATTGAAATCTGAATCTGAGTTTCTTTCTGTAGAATAATCAAATTATTTTCTTCCGAGTTAATAAAAGTATCTTTTTTTTTTAATTTAAATTCTAGTAATCATTATTCCTAACTGCTGTAGTTTTTAATTAACTTTTTTTTAGTTTGAAGAATAATTACTTGTATTCATATATTTTCTCTTCTATCACTATTTCTTGAGTTTGTCTTTCTCAAATTCAGGCCCCAGTATTGTAGTATAAATCATGTATTAATGAAAAATCTAGTATAATTGAAATAAGTTTTGTAGTTTGGTTATTGATATTGTACCGTGGTTAATTTCCTAATTTGGTAATTTTTCTATTTTATGTAAGATGTTAAAGGAGAACTTGGACTAGTTATATGGAAACTCTTTGTAGTGTTTTTGCACCTTTACTGTACATCTAAAATCATCTTCAAAAAGTTTTAAAAATTTTAGGCAGAATAACAGAATTAAAATGTCTTATTTTCTTAAAACCATCTTTGGGTTTCTTGGAATGGCCTCCAAATAGTGCAGAAATTAACCGCTTCTTCATCTTATGTTGCTGTTGTGTGCCATCTGGTGATTCCAACTCATAGTGACTCTATAGGACAGAATAGAACTGCCCCATAGGGTTTCCAAGGATGTAATCTTTAAGGGAGCAGATCACCAGGTCTTTTCTTAAATGGAGCCACTGGTAGGTTCAAATCATTGCCTTCCAGTTAACAGATGAGCCTTTAATCATTATTCCACCAGAGCTCCTTCCTTCATCTTATAAAATGAAGGATAATAAAAATTAGATTTTTCTAGAGAATTCTCCAAATTATAATTACCTCATAAGTATTATGAATACTCCTTCCTTGCCCAATTCATGATTAAAAGGGTTAAAATTGACAAATCAAAACAAAATTTCAGTCTTCATAGTTTTAGTATTTATATGTAAGAGATATATTTCAATTATTGCCCACTTCTAAATTTAAAAAAAAACATATTCAAGCAAAAAAGATACAATAACTGTGAAGAATTTTTGTTTTTAGATTTTAATGCTGCATAAATTTCTAATTTTACATAAATAACATTGCTTGTCAATCAGTAAGTGATGATTGAAGTATGCTTTATTATATAAATCAAAATGCCCTGAAGAATTGTCAGTATCATCACTGGGAAATCATTCCTTTCATCTTTACAAACTGAATGTATTAAGCCCCAGGAGAGTATACCACTCTTTTGCATTCTGATAGTTTTGGCTAACATAATTCATTGTCGAGAATTGTTCTGTTTTACCTCCATAGCAGAGATAAATTGCCTTCAAATTGCAACCAACATTTCTCAGTAATTTTTATTTAAAATTGCTAAAAACATTTTGGCTCAGTTCCCATATGTCCAACTCATAACCCTGGCAAAATTCGTAAAAGTAGAACACAAACAAGAACTAAAGCTTAAAATGCATTTAAACATTTGCAGATGGATTTTCTACACTTTTGTCCTTGAAATGAATATGAATATGTTCTTAATATTGTCTGTCTATATTGTGGATGGCTGGAAGGTTTTCCTTGTTAAAAGGCATCTGCATAAACAGTAGAAAAACTTACAAACCGAAGTAAAGAAACAAAACGGAAAAAAGAATTCTAGGATTCGTGTAGTCAACTTTCAGTAATCCAACTAATTTATCAAGTAAAAGAATTACTTATTTACAGGAACTATAATCAAAACCACCACATGTCTGTCAGTTTGTTGTACTAAGGTGGTTCGCATGTTGCTGTGATACTGGGAGATTTGCCACCAGTATTTCAAATACCAGCAGGGTCACCATTGGTGAGTAGGTTTCAGCTGAGCTTCCAGCATAACATAGACAAGGAAGAAGGACCTGGTGGTCTACTTCTGAAAAGGTTGGCTAGTGAGAACTTTATGAATAGCAGCAGAACATTGTCTGATAGAGTGCCAGATTATGAGCCTCTTAGGTTGGAAGGCCCTCAAAATACAACTGGGGGAGAGCTGCCTCCTCAAAGTAGAGTTGACATTAATGACTTGGATGGAGTTAAGCTTTTGGGACTTTCATTTGCTGATGTGGCACTACTCAAAATGAGAAGAAACATCTGCAAACAGTCATTAATAATTGGAATGTGGAATCTACAAAGTACAAATCTAGGAAAATTGGAAATCAGCAAAAATGAACTGGAACACATAAAGATTAATATCCTAGGCATTAGTGAGGTGAAATGGACTGGTACTGGCCATTTTGGAGCAAACAATGATATGGTCTATTGTGTTGGGAATGACAAATTGAAGAGGAATGGAGTTGCATACATCATCCAAAAGAACATTTGAAGATCTATCCTGAAATGCAACACTGTCAGTGATAGGATAATATCCATATGCCTACAAAGAAGACCAGTTAAAATAACTATTATTCAAATTTATGCACCAACTACTAAGACCAAAGATAAAGAAATTGAAGATTTTTTCCAACTTCTGCAGTCTGAAAATTGATCAAGTATGCAATCAAGATGCGTTGATAATTACTGGCAATTAAGAATGTGAAAGTTGGAAATGAAGAAGAAGGATTGGTAGTTGGAAAGTATGGTCTTTGTGATAGAAATGATGCCAGAGATCTCATGAGAGAATTTTGCAAGACCAATGACTTCTTCATTGCAAATACCTTTTTCACCAACATAAATGGCGACTATCTGTACACTTGGACGTCACCAGTTGGAATACACAGGAATCAAATTGACTACATCTGTGGAAAGAGATAATGGAAAGCTCAATATCATGAGTCAGAACAAGGCCAGGGGCCGACTGCGAAACAGACCATCAATTGCTCATATGCAGGTTCAAGTTGAAGTTGAAGAAAATTAGAACAAGTCCAGGAGAGTCAAAGTACAACCTTGAGTACATTCTGCCTGAATTTAGAGACCATTTCAAGAATACATTTGACACATTGGGCACTAATGATTGAAGAGCAGACAAGTTGTGGAATGACATCAAGGACATCATATGTGAAGAAAGCAAGAGGTCATTAAAAAGACGGGAAAGAAAGAAAAGACCAAAATGGATGTGAGAAGAAACTCTGAAAGTAGCTCTTGAACATAGACTATCTAAAGCGAAAGGAAGAAATGATGCAGTAAAAGAGCTGAACTGAAGATTTCAAAAGGAGGCTCAAGAAGACAAGTAAAGTATTATAATGAAATGTGCAATCCTGGAGATAGAAGACCAAAAGGGAAGAACATGCTTGGCATTTCTCAAGCTGAAAGAACTGAAGAAAAAATTCAAGCCTCAAGTTGCAATATTGAAGGATTCTATGGGACAAATATTAAACGTCACAGGAAACATCAGAAGAAGATGGAAAGAAAGCAGAGAGTCACTGTACCAGAAAGAATTCATAGACGTTCAACCATTTCAGGAGGTAGCATATGATTAAGAATCAGTGGTACTGAAGGAAGAAGTCTACCAGAGCTCCTTGGTGGGTGATTAGGGAGAGCATTTTTCTGGAGAGTTTATGAAATCAACTTCTTGGTATCCTTGGCATTTCAGATCTTAGATTCAAATATTCATCCCTAACCCTTTGTTAACCCCATATTGTCTGAACTATGTATACTAAACCAACACCCTACTCTTGCTGTCTCTCTGTCGTGTTCCTGCCACCACTGCTGCTGCCACCACTGCAGAACTTGGGGTCATTTTGGTGTCACCCTCTCTGATAGGGTCAGAGAGTGTAGTTGTCACTTCCTGTACATCCCTGGTGATACCTTTGCATCTACCTATATTCTCTGGTCTTAACAAGGAAAATCAATTCTATCTTTTATCTGAATTTGTTGAATAAGATGCTCCAGAAATTGTCACAGTGGCCAGGTTTCCAAGTTTTCTTATCTTTTCTGCTTCATTTTTTATTCTATTAGCCAGGTAGTTTCAAAATACCAAGGATGAAACCTTGAGAACCAAATCATTAAAACTAAGAAAAATAAATGAAATTTTCTATCTTAGATTAATTAATAAATTAGAATTCTATACTATTGAGAATAATGATAATAAAGAAGATAGCTATAAAAAGGAGGAGAAAGAGACAAAGAAAGTATGACAGACAGTGGCTTTAGCATTGAGGGGTCTTTGCCTGAAAATTTTGTTGGAACCTGTTTGGAAAACATGTGTAAGTTTGCTGCTTAATTTGAGGTCATTGGGTGAACTGTCTATATCATGATTCCCTCTGCTTCCAGAAAACTCCAAAAAGTTGTCAGTTTTAGATTTGTGAGCAGTGAAAACATTCAGGTCATTTGGTTATGTTGTTTTTTAAACTGGGAAATATGGACCCAAGGATCTATATCTTATAATTTAATTACTGGTTAGTAGGTGAGAGGATCTGATATGAGTCTTTCCAACAAGATTCAAGAGTACTCTTACATAAGTAAGAGCTCATCATCGTGCAGGGGTTTCTGTACTTATACTTGAAATAAGTTGCCTACACGTTTAGTAATAAAATTGGGTATAGTGACTTAATACTTTAAAATAATTCTTCATATAAATTTCCAAGTTTTGATTTTAAGGAACCATTTGTTCTTTCAATTTTCACTAGAAACTGTAGATGCTGACAATTTGTTTCTGGATGATGGGCAGTGTCTTACAGATGTGGTTGATAACGTTGTTGTTAGGTGCCATTGAGGCAATTCCAACTCATAGTGACCCTTTGTACAAAAGAACAAAACACTGTCTGATCTGGCGCCATCCTCAAGATCATTGTTATGCTTGAGCCCATTGTTGCAGCCACCGTGTCAATCCGTCTTGCTGTTCCATGCCTAATGCAACCTTAGTTTCCCGTCTTACAAAAATTCCATAGTAAACAATTCTCAGAACAAGCTATACTCTTAACTTTTCATTATCTATGCTACAGAAATGTTAAGCATCTTGCTGCCTGCAGAACAGCCATCTTAGAACTATTCTCAGGTTGCAATGTTTTTATAAAGATTTAGTTAATGACTTGGGTTGCTTTTTCCTTCATCCATATGTGAAATAATACATAAAATAAAATTTCACAAAGAATGCTTTTAGATATGTTTAATTTTTACAGTTTTTCTAATTAACAGGGCTACAGATAATGCTAGTGATTATTTAAAATACATGAAGGGATCACATATCTTATTAAATTATCATTCAGGAAATATATATTTGTGAACTTACAATGTTTCAGTCATTGTGTTGAAGATTAGAAATAAACTAAATTTTATTCAAAAATTACGTTGTGGGAATTTATTTAGCAGTTAATATCTTTGATGAAATAAGATATGCTACAAGTCTTTTATCAGCTTTCACTACATACCATTTAAAAATGTGTATGACAAAATGTGCTTGCAATAAAGTTATAGTTTTAAGATATAAATAGTAAATTTTTAAAAATATGTTGACAAACACCTAGACCTTATCTTAATATTTCACACTTTCCAGCCAAAATGTGTTTTATGAAGCAAAGTCTGGACTACTTAAATGTCAGTATGTGATAAAAATGCTAACTCTTCTAGCTTCACTCTGGGCTTTGTTCTAGGAAAAAAAATAGAGTCTCATTGGTAGTTACTGTAGTTCCTATATTGGCTTTTCTTTCAGAAAAAATCATTTTCAAGTTCAAATTCCCATTGTGTTGCAAAGAAAGGATATCCTACAAAAGGCATACCAAAGTGTCTTACTCATGAGTTTTATATGACAGCAGTGATATATTTTCAGATGATGATAGCCAATTTTTTCCACTCAGGAAAATATAAAATTTCTTAATTTATATGTAATAAAGATATTTTCCTATATTCAGAGCAATAAAACAATCAAAAAAGCTATGTATTTGTTTTTATTATGCTGAATAGAAAGTGGTTCCCTAAAATTTCTTATTCACTTTGATGGAATTGGCTTTAATGGAATTGTCATCATTGTTAGTAAACATACCGTTAATATCCTTAAAAAGAAATAAGAAGAAAAAATACATTTAATTAATGTTCAACAACCATTTTCACTTTTTTAGTTCTGGCCAACTATATTCTGAGACTCTGAAGTAAACACCAATTAGAATGTATACATATTCTTCAGATTGTACAAAGCATATTGAATAATACCATATTATTTGATTATGCTTTCCTTCATTTTTGCTGACATTTTTATTTCCAAGATCCTATAAAGTTTGCAAATAAAGAACCTGGTGTATCTCTATGGAAAAACAAGAGAAAAAACTTTAAAAAAAAAAAAAGCTATACAACAATGTCCTGCCCCAGAATTTTATTTGACCTATTCCAACCTAATTGGTCAATATATTATTGTGTAGTAAACACTGAAATGTTCATATTAATCTTTAGTGTATATATGTTTTTGTTGTTGTTGTTAGTTGTGGTTGAGTTGGTTCCAACTCATAGAGACCCTATGTACAACAGAACAAAACACTATCTGGTCCTGCGCCATCCTCACAGTTGCTGCTGTGTTTGAGATCATTGTTGCAGCCACTGTGTCAAGCCATCTCATTGAGAGTCTTCTTCTTTTTCACTCACCCTCTACTTTACCAAGCATGATGTCTTTCTCCAAGGACTGGTCTCACCCGATAACATGTCCAAAGTATGGGAGATGTAGTCTCACCATCTTTCCTTCCAAGGAACATTCTGGCTGTACTTCTTCCAAGACAGATTTGTTCATTCTTCTGGGAGTTCATAGTATATTCAGTATTCTTCACCAACATCATAATTCAAAGACATCAATTCTTCTTCAGTCTTCCTTATTCAGCTTCCGCATGCATATGAGACATTTGACAATGAAGCTTGGGTCAGGCACACCTTAATCCTTAAAGTGACATCCTTGTTTTTTAACACTTTAAAGAGATCTTTGCAGCAGATTTGCCCAATGCAATACATCATTTTATTTCTTGACTGCTGCTTTCATAGGCATTGATTGTGGATCCAAGTAAAAATGAAATCCTTGACATCTTCAATCTTTTCTCCATTTATCATAATGTTGCTTATTGGTCCAGTTGTAAGGATTTTTGTTTTCTTTATGTGTATACATAGCGTATACATAGAGTGGATAAACTTACTATAATAGATGTGAAATATAGAAGTCAGATTAATATATAGTTGCTGCTTGCAAGAAGTCATTAATTTCAGAGTAAGGCAAAATAATTGTTTATTTCACCTTAGTAAAAGATATTTAAAACCACTGGGTAATTTATTTTTAATAACAACAGGAATAACAAGAACAACTCAATCTTCCACGAAGTTGGCCAAAATTTCCCCAAGAGCTGCTATCTCACATTTAGCCAATGGCATTTGTAAAGGGAAATACTGAGACAATATCATAATAAGATATTATTTTTATGTATTTATTCTTCATCAAGTGCATTTTGGAGACCCTGCGTGGTGTAAAGGATTGATGTGCTCAGTTGCTAACCAAAGTTGGAGGTTTGAGCTCCCCAAGAGTATCCTCTAAAGAAAGGCTTGGTGATCTACTTCTGAAAAAATCAGCCATTGAAAACCCAATGGACCACAGTTTGACACACATGAGGTGGTCATGAGTCAGAATCAACTAGACAGCAAACGGTAAGTACATTTTATCAAAATCATTGTTTTTACTTCTTATCAATAATTTTACAACATGTTCATGGATACTTAGGTTTGGAATAAGTTAATACTTTAAAAAAGACAAACTATGTAAAGGAAAACAAAACTTAAGACAAAAACAACTGTGAGTAGGGGAAAAAAATGAATGCGTTACATAAACTGATAAACCAAAGAATGATGCAGATACAGTTAATTACATATAATCAGTGATAATTACAATTTAGAACATGGGCCGCCTCATAACCTTGTACTATACCTATTTTCTTATCTTTCTTTCCTTGTTGGCATGCCTACTCCATAGCTTCATCATATTTCACTGCATGGATAAAAATGACATTATATGGAAGCAAAATCAAAGTTCGGGAATTCATAGATGCAACTGGGAAGAAAGAAGCGAATTGTGGTTCCTATAAGACTCCTATACCTTTTTTAGGGTACTTAAAAAGTACTTTCCTAAATTCTTTAAAATTAAGAATGTTAAAGTCATTTATAGAAGTAAAATTGGATATCCAAGTCTAGAACTAACATATCACTAATAAGTCATTAGAGATACAGTCATCTTTTTTTACAAATTGTAGTGTTCATGTATCAGTGATAATCCTAATAATATCAACTCTATATATAAAGATAGAATTTTATTGTACTAATGTTACTACAGTAGAACAAAAGAAGTAATAAATTGTTACATATCAAAGAGTAATAAAGTTTAATAAGAATACCAAACACCTATAGCACTTAACAAAACTCTAAGCACCTTATACATTTACTTAATCTTTTTAACCACTCGAGAAGGTTGATGGAATCCTTGGGTGGTGCAAACAGTAAAGTGCTCGGCTACTAACTAAAAAGTTGGAGGTTCAAGGCTACGCAGAGGCACCTTGGAAGAAAGACCTACCAATATACTTCCGAAGGTTACAGCCATTGAAAACCCTACGGAGTGCAGTTCTACTCTGAAACACATGGGGTCACCATGAGTCAGAATTGACTTGATGTAATTGGTTTGGTTTTGGTTTTAGAAAGTGGATACAGTAATTATTCCCAAATAAAACTGAGAGCAATAAAGTTATGTTATTTACAAAAGGAAAGATGTCTCTAGGGTGAGAGTAAAGACACAATGCTAAACCTCGTAGCCAGGGCCTGTGCTTTTAATCATGGTGCCATATAAAAGAATACTAAGAGGAAAATGGAAAGGAAGAGAATTGGGATGGGAGAAAAGAAAGAGTGGGCTACAGACAGAGAGAATAAATGGCAGGGAGAAGTCAGCCTTGCTGGCTCTCAGAATGCTTTCTTCAACTTAAACTGACAGGCACAATGAATCTATGTAAGAATGGCAAGGCCATGGCTCCTTCCCCTCTTCAGCAGTCTTCTAGCTATTTAGAGCCGCACACTTGGAAAACAGACCAAGTATAGCATCAGTGATGCAATGCCAAGCCTCTTCAGCCACACATATCACAGGCAGTAAATCAAATGCAGTCATTGTTGATACAAGTAATTTTAACATCTTTATCTTTCCTCTGATGCATGAGCAGAGGGCACTGGCCTCTTCCCATGCGATTGTAAGTGCATAAAAGAGGCATGGCTTTCGGTTATTTTACTAGAGAAAGCATCTTTTGCCATGGGTCATTGCAGGTTTTATTTCAAGGAGATTAATCCTTCTGAAGGAGAAAGATACATTTGTGACTTATATCTTCCGAGTAACTCTTATGTGTGTGCAGAATTAACTGCTAATGATTCTTACTGATGCTCTTATAAACAAAAGGGTATTCAGTCTCAGCATTGCGTTCATCACCCAGAGAATTGAAGCGGATAACATAGCATTCAAATGCTTATACAAATTACTTTTCTTATTTGTTTGCATCATAAACTATGAATTGAAAAAGGCGGTTTGATACATTTTTTAACCAGGGAGAGAGGGCCAGACCACTACTAGCACCGTGAGGTTTAATCTCCCACATACTTGTTAATTTCTACATGCTAATAGGATGACTTTTCTCAGTTGTTTCTGATCAAAGATGGGGCTACACAACTGGGTGAGCATTTGTTCAATACCTATTCTATAATTTCATACACCAAATTGGAAGACAGATTTTTTTCATTATATGTTCTTCTGAAGAGATAGGAATAGATTGAAAAAAAAAGAAAAACTTTCATCTAATACCAGATTATATTGGTTACGGAAATGAGAATATGGTCTTTTATTTATCTTATTCTTTCAAAACTTAAGAGTTGAATACACCTGTATGCATATATTTTACAGCTCATCTGAAGTACCACAATAGCTATACTACATCATATAATTTCTACTTCTTCAGATGATCAAATCCATTTTATACACTACACCTAGGCATATCTTCCTGCAGCATATGACAGTATATATGTATGGCACTTGCATGAGTATTACTTGGTATGAGTTTTAGGGAGTTGGAAAGAAGGGGTGTCTTATTTTAGGCCAGAACAAATATTAATACAAGACGCCATGGCACATTTAAAATCCCTTTAGATGATTCAACTTTTTGTTCCTCTGAGGGAAGCTTCATTGATCTTGGTTCCTTCTTTTTCAAAGGTATGTTTGTTTCCACCAAGAAAATTGCAGAAATCTCTGCTGGGCCAACCTTCCAGTTCAAGGGATACTTAACCATTTTGGAGTCCTTCTATGACCCAGGCTGGGTTTCTGCTACTTATATATCACTTCATCAGCAATACAAAAAGCCCTAGTGGCACAGTGATTAAGTGCTTGACCGATAACCTAAAGGTCAGTGGTTCAAACCCATCACCACTCCACATGAGAAAGATGCAGCAGTCTGCTTGGTGCAGCAAAGATGCAGCTGACTGCCTTGGAAACGCTATGAGACAGTTTTACTTAGTCCTATAGAGTCGCTATGAGTCGGAATCGACTCAACAGCAATGAGTTTAGGTTCAACCGTAACAAAAATTTGACAAAAAGAAAGCAGGCTGCAAATGCATAATAAAGTATTCAGTTTCAAGTTCTGTCTCTCCACTGTTCCCAGAAATAGATTTTCCAATAGCCAAACTACAACTTTGGGAAAGAAAGATCCACCTCTTACAAATAGCATTAAATGGAAGTTTTCTCTGTGCAAGACATATTCATTGATTTTTTTCACTCAGTGTGGAATGGATCTGTACGTAGGCCTGGCCATGAAGCTCCTAGTTTATGTTAGTAGTGATTTAAAGTATTCCTATATGTCTCTTTTATCTTTCTGATTTCATCGGATAAAAATACTGAATGATGAAAATACTTCTTCTCCTTTGTGGAGAAATTAATAAATTATATGTTTAAAAATCACTCAGTGTGAAGACGTTTTTAAGCACAGTATGTAAGTCAAATGTCAATAAAGAAAAGTTTCGTAGATTCTGCCACAAATATTTGTTAAAATTTCTACTGAGGACAATAGTAAAAACAAAAAAGAAAACAAATAAACATCATAAGTAAACTTAAACAGCAAATCAGAAAAAAACAGTTGTTGTCAAGTAGATTCTGACTCATGTAAACCCCATATGTGTCAGAGTAGAACTGTGGTCCATAGGGTTTTCAATGACTGACATTTTGGAAGCAGATTACCAGGGCTTTTTTCCCAAGGCGCCTCTGGGTATATTTACACTGCCAACATTTTGGTTAGTAGCTCAGCACTTAACTGTTTCCTTAGTTTCACCCAAGAACTAGGAAAATTATTTGAAATATGTAAAACAGAACATGTAAGACCAACTGCTTGCCCCGCTGAAACCTTAAATAGTGATCTCCCATAGCCCCACTAAAGTATCAGCAGAGATGGCAGCCATAGTTGACTGGACTAGAGATGGCAATTGACTCAAGCTAAGCCAATCATACTCTTTCTATTTGGTTGTTGAAGTCAGAATAGAATGATTCTTATCAATTTCTGTTGGAAGTTTCCTGTACTTCCAAAAGTGGAGAAGCTATTTTCAGAAAGAAAAAATGATGAACCAAAGAGAAACAAAAACAGAACATGCAGCTTAGGAAGGCATGAAATAGACAATGTCTGCCTTGATTCTCATTATTTTTCTATCTTGGTCCCAGTTGCTCATAAGAACTAAGTGTACTTCTTGACTTTTAATTGCCTGAGACAATATGTATACTCACAATAATTTATTCCCTTAACTTACTCTGATGAGTGTTCTGCTACTGGGAAATAAATAATGTCTGACTCAGACATAAAAAGATATTGTTCTTAAAACTACAAAATTTACTTCTGGTTTCTGGTCCAGACCTTAGAATTTGTCACTTCCAGCCTCATAACAACAACAAAAACAAAGCAAAACAAACTGAACTTTTCCAACTGTTCTTAAATCTATCAGCAAATTGCAGTTATAGGGCAAAATGCTGCTCTAGAACTAGAGAGACAGGCAAATCCAAGGAACCACAGCGTACCTGGAGCAGCAGTCCTGGGGCAGAACCCTGCTGCAGCTAAAGCCGGTACCAGTAGGGACATAAACTATCACTGATGAATGCTGGGAGCTCACGGTGCACTAACTTTGAAGTTAAAAACTCTGGAAGGGCTATGTCTGAGGAGGACCCCGTGCATTTCTCAGTTTTACTTCCAGTACCTCCACCAAGTTTTCACTATGAGGATCATTTAAAAAAAAAAAAAAAAAACAACTCCTGGTTGAGGAGGGAAAAAGTAACCAGTTTGAAATCTGCCCGAAGCACTCTGTGCTCCGTGCTCCTTAACAAAAGCCTGTCGGCAAAGGAAAATATTTTAACAGAGTTTAATCAATATGTGTTTTACTGGAGCCTAACCAACCTGGGGGGCAGGAAATTCTCAACTCCATCCCCCTTTAACCTTTCATGTGGAGAAAAAGAAACAAACAACTAAAGCTTTCTCTGAAATTCCAATGTCAGAGAAGTGTGATGTGGGAGGGAGGAAGAAATAAATGAAGGGAAATAAAACCTTTCATTTTTCTTATTCTTAATTGATCTAATAAGTAATACAAAATAATAATAACAACAATGTATCAGGTGATCGTAGCTTATGTATAAGAGAAACGGATAACAGCAATGTAATAAGGTAAGGGAGGGAGAAATTGGGAATACTCTCTTTTAGGGTACTTGTGCTATCCATGAAACAGTATAGTGTTATTTAAAAGTAGACCTAGATTAGTTGTACATATATATATATATATATATATATATATATATTGCAAAATCTAGGACAACCACTAAAACTGATTTTTAAATAATTATACTTGATATTCTAAGATAGGAGAAAAATAGAATCATAAAAGAAAGGTTGAATTAAAATCAGAAAGGGCAGAAAAAGAAATGTTATAATTGTTACATGCCATAGAGTTGGTTCTGACTCATATACAACAGAGTAAAACACTACCCGTTCCTTCACCATCCTCACAATTGTTGCTATGTTCGACACCAATGTTGCAGCTACCGTGTAAGTCCATCTCATCAAGAGTCTTCCTCTTTTTTGCTGACCTTCTACCTTACCAAGTATAATGTCTTTCTCCAGAGACTGGTCCCTCCTGATAACATGGCCAAACTACATGAGAGGAAATCTCACCAATCTCACTTCCAAGGAGGATTCTGGGTGTACTTCTTTCAACACAGACATGTTCATTCTTCTGGTAGTCCATCATGTATTTGGTATTCTTCCCCAACACCATAATTCAAAGGCATCTATTCTTCTTAGGTCTTCCTTATTCATTGGCTACCTTTCACATGCATACGAGGTGACTGAAAATATCACAGCTCGAGTAAGGCACACCTTATTCCTCCAAGTGACACCTTCAGTTTTCAACACTTTAAACAAGTCTTTTGCAGTAGATTTGCCCAATGCAACAAGTCGTTTGATTTTATGACTGCAGCTTCCATGGACATTGACTGCGGATCTAAGTAAAATGAAATCCTTGACAACTTCAACATGTTCTCCATTTATCATGATGTTGCATATTGGTCCAGTTGTGAGGAATTTTTTTTTTCTTCTTTATGTTAAGGTATAATCCATACGAAGGCTGTAGTCTTTGATCTTCATTAGTAAGTGCTTCAAGTCCTCTTTGCTTTCAGCAAGCAAGGTTGTGTCATCTGCACTTTGCAGGTTGTTAATGAGTCTTCCATCAATCCTGATACCTTGTTCTTCCGGTAATCCAGCTTCTCAGATTATATGCCCAGCATACAGATTGAATAAGTATAGTGAAAGGATACAACCCTGATGCACAACTTTCCTGATTTTAAACCACACAGTATCCGCTTGTTCTGGTCAAACAACTGTCTCTTGGTCTATGTACAGGTTCCTCATGAGCACAATTAAGTGTTCTAGAATTCCCATTCTTCACAATGTTATCCATAATTTGTTATGATCCACACAGTCAAATGCCTTTGCATAGTCAATAAAACACAGATAAACATTTTTCTGGCATCCTCTGCTTTCAGCCAAGATCCATCTGATGTCAGCAATGATATATCTCATTCTACATCCTCTTCTGTATCTGTCTTGAATTTCTGGCAGTTTCCTGTCGACGTACTGATGCAACCGTTTTTAAATTTTCGTAAGTAAAATTGTACTTGCGTGTGATGATCATGATATTGTTCTAATATTTCTGCATTCTGTTGACTCACCTTTCTTTGGAATGGGAACAAATATGGATCTCTTCCAGTCAGTTGGCCAGGTAACTGCCTTCCAAATTTCTTGGCATAGATGAGTGAGTACCTCCAGCACTGCGTCTGTTTGTTGAAAAATCTCAATTGTTTTTCTGTCAATTCCTGGAGCCATTTTTTTTTTTTTTTTTGCCAGTGCCTTCATCGCACCTTGGACTTTGTCATGGATTGAATTTTGTCCTCCCAAAATAGCTATTAAATTGGCTCAGCCATGATTCCCAGTGTTGTGTGATTGTCCACCATTTTGTCATCTGATGTGATTTTCCTGTGTTGTAAATCCTATCTCTATGATATTGATGAGATGGGATTAGTGACAGTTATGTTAATGACACAGGACTCAATCTACAAGATTAGATTGTGTCTTGAGCCAATCTCTTTTGAGATATAAAAGAGAGAAGTGAGCAGAGAGACGTGGGCACTTCATACCACCAAGAAACAAGAGCCAGGAGAATAGTGCATGCTTTGAACCTGAGGTCCCTGCACTGAGAAGCTCCTCGACCAGGGAAAGATTGATGACAAGGACCCTCCCCTAGAGCTGACAGAGAAAGACATCCTTCCCCTAGAGCTGGAACCCTGAATTCGGACTTCTAGCCTACTAGAATGTGAGAGAATAAATTTCTCTTTGTTAAAGCCATCCACTTCTGGTATTTCTATTATAGCAGCACTACATGACTAAGACAGATTTCTTCCTTTGATACCATCCATTCTTGATCATATGCTACCTTCAGAAATGATTGTAGATCGACTAATTCTTTTTGGTACAATGACGCTGTGTATTCCCTCTGTCTTCTTTTGATGCTTCCTATGCCATTCAATATTTTGCCCATAGATTCCTTCAACATCGCAACTCGAGGCTTGAACTTTTTCTTCAGTTCTTTCAGCTTGAGAAATGCCAAGCATGTTCTTCTCTTTTGGTTTTCTCACTCCAGGTCTTTGCAAATTTCATTATAATATTTTGTCTTCTCGAGCTGCCTTTGAAATCTTCTGTTCAGGTCTTTTACTTAATCATTCTTTCCTTTTGCTTTAGCTACTCTACATTCAAGAGCAAGAATCAGAATCTCTTCTGACATCCATTTTGGTCTTTTCTTTCTTTCCTGTCTTTTTAATGTCCTTTTTTAAATTTCTTCATATATGATGTTTTTGATGTCATCTCATAGCTCATCTGGTCTTTGGTCATTAGTGTTCAGTGCATCAAATCTATTCGTGAGATGGTTTCCAAATTCAGGTGGGATATACTCAAGCTCATATTTTGGTTCTCCTGGACTTCTTCTAATTTTCTTCGGCTTCAATTTGAGCTTGCGTATGAGGTACCACATTCTGTTCCGAGGTTGGCCCCTGGCCTTGTTCTGATGATGATAGTGACTTTCTCCATTGTTTTGTTCCACATATGTAGTCCATTTAATTCCTGCGTTTTTCATCTGGTGAAATCCACATGTATAGTCACCATTTACATTGTTGAAAAAAGATATTTGCAATGAATTAATAGCTGGTCTGAAAAATTATACTAGGTGATCTCTGGTGTTGTTTCTATCACTGAGGCCATAATTTCCAACTACCAATCCTTCTTTGTTTCCAACTTTCACATTCCAATAACCAGCAATTATCGATGCATCTTGATTGCATGTTTGATCAATTTCAAACTGCAGAAGTTGGTAAAAATGTACAATTTCCTCATCTTTGGCATTAGTAGTTGGTGCGTAAATTTGAATAATATTTGTATTAACTGTTCTTCCTTGTAGGCATATGGATATTATCATATTACTGACAGTGTTATACCTTAGTATAGACGTTGAGATGTCCTTTTCGACAATAAATGTGACACCATTCCTCTTCAATTTGTCATTCCCAGCACAGTAGATCATATAACTGTCTGATTCAAAATGACCAATACCAGTTCATTTCAGCTCATTAATACCTAGGATATTGATCTTTGTGCATTCCATTTCATTTCTGAGGACATCCAATTTTCCTAGATTCATACATTCCATGTTCCGATTATGAATGGATGTTTGCAGCTGTTTCTTCTCATTGTGAGGCGTGCCACATCAACAAATGAAGGTCCCAAAAGCTTGACTCCATCTACGTCATTAAGATCAACTCTACTTTGAGGAGGCAGCTCTTCCCCAGTCATATTTTGAGTGAAAAAGAATAGAATACAAAATAAGAAACAAAAAACAAATAGATGAATAGAAAACAGTTACAAGTATGGTAGATATTAATCCAGATATACCAACAGTCACTTTAAATGTGAATGGTCTAAATACACCAATTAAAAGACAAAAATGGTCAGAGTGGATTTAAAAACAAAAAACACAATTCAACTACAGGCATATGTTTTTGTCAACTATATGTAATTCCTAGGGCTGCCATTACAAAATGCCGCAAACTGGGTAGCTTATAAGAACAGAAATGTATTATCTCACAGTTCTAGAGGCTAGACATCTAAGATCAGAGCTGCAACCATGGTGATTTCTTCTGAGGCTTTGAGGGAGAGTGTGTTCCATGCATCCCTCTAGCTTCTGGTAGCTCTAGGCATTTCTCAACTTGAAGCTGTAGCATCACATGACTTTCTTGCCTTTTCTCCTTGTCTGTGTGTATCTTCTTCTCCTTTATGAGGACATCAAACATATAGGATTAGGATACAGTCTACCCTAGTGTGACCTCATGTTAACTTAACTGACAACATCTTCAAAACCCTATTTCCAAACAGGGTCACATTCACAGGTACAGGGATTTGAACTTTGACCTTTATTTTTTGGGGACGTTACTCAATCATAACAGTTGTCTATGGAAAAGACATGAGATAAAAACACTCAGATAAATTTTAAATAAAGAGGTGGAAAAATATATACCATGCTATATATGCTATACTAAATAAACAGATATTAAGGCAAAGAAAATTATCAGAGATTGTAAAATTATTGTTATACATACATACATAGGTCAATTCTCCTAGAATACATAACAATCCTGAATAAGTATTTTCCTAACAATTGAGCATCAAACACACGAGGCAAAAACTAACAGAAATACAAGGAAAAATAAACAACTCTACTATTATAGTTGGAGATTTCAACACCCCTCCATCAGTAACTGACAATTTTAGCAAGCAGAAAATCAGTAAGGGCGTAGTTGAACTGAACAACACAATCAATCAACTGGATTCAACTGACACTTATAGAATACATCATATAACAACAATCGAATACACATTCTCCTCAAGTTCACAAGGGACATTCATCCATATAGAGCACTTATTATGGGCTATGAAATACACATTAACATACTCAAAACATTAGAAGTCATACAAAGTAAGCACTTAGGCAACAATAGAATTAGACTAGAAAACAATAATAGAAACATACATGGAAAATTCCAAAATATTTGGCTATTTAACAACATACTTCTAATTAACATACTGGTCAAAGAAAGTTTCATGAGATATTTAAAAATATCTTCGACTTACTGAAAATAAAATATAATTTATCAAAATTTACAAGATGTAGCAAAAGCAGTGCTTAGAGGAAAATTTATAGCATTATAAAGAGAGAAAATGAGAAAAGAAGATCTAAAATCAAAAACGTAAATTTCTACCTTAGGAAACTTGAAAAAGAAGAGCAAATTATATCCAAAGTATATAGAAGAAAAGAAGCAATAAAAATTAAAGCATAAATAACTTTAAAAATAGGAAAAAAGAAATGAAGTTAAAATGAGCTACAGGGACACACACACACACACAAATCAACATTTTGCTGAAAGAGTAATGGTTCTGAATGACATTAAATTAGTAACCTTTCTCAGAAGTTCTCTGTCTCAGTCCAAATAAAATCACAGATACTTAACCTTTATTTCACTTACTACCATAACATTTGTAATCTGAAGTTTGCTCCTTTTTTTTTTTCTGCCATGTGGTTGCATTTTAAGGTACAAACTAGAGTTGTGATATTTCTTCTTCTTTTTGCAAAGTATAATTCTTCAGTACAATAATTAAAAATAAAATTAAAATAATTATATATATATATAGAGAGAGAGAGAGAGAGAAACCCTGGTGGCATAGTGGGTAAGAGTTCAGCTGCTAACCAAAAGGTAGGCAGTTTGAATCCACCAGGTGCTCCTTGGAAACCCTATGGTGCAGTTCTACTCTCTTCTACAGGGTCTGTATGAGTCAGATTCAAGTCAAAGGCAATAGGTTTGGTTTATGTATATAAATACTTGCACATACCTACATATATATATAAATGCTGTGTTGTTGTTAGGTGCTGTCCAGTTGACTCATAGTGGCCCCATGTAACAGAGTGGAACTGCCCCATTGAGTTTTCTGGGCTGTAATCTTTACAGAAGCAGGTTGCCAGGTCTTTCTTCAGCAGAGCCACTATATATATGTTTGTATATAGATATATTTATATAGAGAGAGAGAGCGCCATGGTGGCACAATGGTTAAACACTCGGCTGCTAGACAAATGTTCAGCTGTTAGAACCTACCAGAGGCTCTGTGGGAGAAAATATCTGGCTATCTGGTCCTATAAAGATTACAGCCTAGGGAACCGTATGGGGTAGTTCTACTCTAACATATAGGGTCTCTAGGAATGGGAATCTACAACACACAGCAACAATAGATGAATATAAATATAGAAAGAAAGAGGAGAGAGCGAGCACCTGGATATTGCAAATGGTTAAGTGTGAGGTTAAGTTAAGGTTGATAGTTTGAACCCACCCAGAGGTGCCTCAGAAGAAAGGTCTGATGGATTCAAACTGCCGACCTTTTGTTTAACAGTTGAATACTTAACCATTGCACCACCATAGATATAGATATACAGTAAAATCTGTAAAAGCTGCAAACTGTATAAGGTGGAAACCTGTCAGAGAATGAAAACACAAATATTTTCCACTAAAATGAGAGATAGAAAAGTGGTAAAATTGCACCCAGTCAAAGGCAAAAAAAATTGCAAGACCTAGAAAAACAAGGCACTACTGTTGAGTTCCAGCAGTCACAGGTTTCACTGTAGATGACATATATATATATGTGCGTGTGTGTAGTTATATATATTTTATGTATGTAAAGCAAACTTTGAATTGCACATGTCTTGTTATAATTATGAACCTTTCTCATTTGTCTACAATTTCCACTCATCATAATTTATTTTGATATGATGGTATCAACAGGCTTTGATTAAACTTATGTCATCCTAACTCAGCTTGAATTCTGTCTCAGAATCACAGCTTTCCTGGATTGGGACATATCACTGAGATTTCAGCTCTGCTGGAGGTCAATATTCATTTCAAAATAAATTATTTTTTAATTCTTAATATTTCTCAGTCATTCATTGATTTCTCAAATAATTATTTTTTTGTTTTTGACAAATAAATTCTTTTATTGTACTTTAGATGAAAGTTTACAGAACAGTTTCTCATTAAACAGTCATTACGCATATTGTTTTATGACATTGGTTAACAACCTTATGACATGTCGACACTCTCACTTATCGACCTTGGAGGACCTTTTTATTTTGGTGAAAATATACATAGTCAAAGATACACCATTTCAAAAATTTCTACAGGTACAATTCAGTGACATTGATTACGTTCTTCCCGTCGTACTGCTGTTCTCACTACCCTTCTCCAAATTGTTCCATCATCATTGTCTTCAACTCACTGTTCCCTAGGCTTCCCATCAAACCTTTTGAGTTGCTGTTGTCAATTTGATCTCACATAGATAATTCTTTTTTTTTGTACTTTACTTTAGATGAAGGTTTACAGAACAAAATAGTTTTTCATTAAACAGTTAGTACACGTATTGTCCTATAACTATGGTTAACAACTCCATGACATGTCAACAATGTCCCTTCTCAAACTTGGGTTCCCTATCACCAGATTTCCTCTCCCCTCCTGCCTACTAGTCTTTGTCCCTGGACTGCTATGCCTCATTAATCCCATTTTGTTTTATGGGCTGCCCAATCCCCAGCTGAACAGTGAACCTCTGGAGTGACTTCACCACTGAGTAAGTCTGGTGTTTTTTGTGTGTTAGAATTGTGTTACTACATCCTTCTCCAGCTCTGTCCAAAACCCTCTGTTGTGATCCTGGTCAGAGCAGTCAGTGGTGGTAGTAGGGCACCATCTAGCTGTGTCGCAGCGGCAACGACTGTCGGGGCGGCGAACACAGTAGCCAAACACAACTCTTACAGAGAAGTGGGGCCAAGGAGGGTCCCTCAGAGGAGTCGACCCCGGCTTCAGTTCCAGGAGTTTATTTATAGTCAATACAGCAAGCAGTGAAGCAAATATCAGAACAATGGGCTTTGGGTGAATGACAAAAGTTTCGGGCAAGGGAGAAGGAATTCAGGTAAACAAGCCAATCAGTAACTGGACAATAGGTTGGGAAAACAAGTCGTGCCTAATCTCCTCCTCATCGCTGACAAGTCTCAACATGTCCTGTGCAGCATAGAGGCCTTTGAGGGGCTGAAGTTGTCAATAGTGTAGCCATGTTTAAATGGCATATATCCCCACATAGCTGTCTGGTGGAGACCTTGGTAGCTGGGGTCCATTAGTCCTCTGGACTAATCTTTTCCTTGTATCCTGTTTTCTTCATTCTCCCTTGCTCTCGAAGGGGTGAGACCAGTGGAGTATCTTAGATGGCTGCTCACAGGCTTTTAAGACCCCAGAAGCTACTCACAAAGGTAGAATGTAGAACATTGTCTTTATAAACTATTATGCCAATTGAGCTAGACGTTCCCCGAGACCATGGTCCCCACAGCCCTCTGCCCAGATATTCAGTCCCTCAGGGAGTTTGGATGAGTCTATGGAGCTTCTGTGACTTTTCCTTGTACAACTTATACTGGCTTCCTCAGTATTGTGTGCTGTCTTACCCTTCACCAAATTTACTACTTATCTATTGTCTATTTAGTATTCCTCCCACGCCTCCATGCCACATAACCAACAAAGATTTGTTACTTTATGTGTGTAAACTTTTTCATGAGTTTTTACAGTAGAGGTCTCATACAATATTTGTCCTTTTGTTACTGACTTATTTCACTCAGCATAATGTCCTCCAGTTTCATCCATGAGATGCTTCACAGATTCATCATTGTTCTTTATCATTGCATAATACTCCATTGTCTATATGTAGCATAGTTTGTTTATCCATTCATCTTTTGATGGGTATCTAGGTTGTTTCCATCCTTTTGATATTGTGAACAATGCTGCAATGAATATGGGTGTGCATATGTCTATTTGTGTGACGGCTCTTATTTCTCTAGGATATATTCCTAGGAGTGGAATTGCTGCATCTCTCTGTGACAGTTTGGGTAGGTAGTGTTTCTAGAAATTTATCCATTTCTTCTAGGATTTCAAATTTTTTGGAGTATAGTTTTTCATACTGCTCTGTTATGATCTTTTTTATTTCAGTTCGGTCTGTTGTAATGTCATCCATTTCATTTCGTATTTGGATTATTTGCGTCCTCTCCTGTTTTCTTTGGTCAGTCTGGCCAGTGGTTTGTCGATTTTGTTGATTCTTTC
>NW_004444019.1:4963098-5015987 GCF_000243295.1 Trichechus manatus latirostris
TGGTATTTTATTTTGGATGCCTACTGGAACCATCCTGTCCTGTTTTTGTAAATGTTTTGATATTGTCTGCTGTCTTCAGGGCATTTGGTAGTTATTTGCCTCATTTATTTATTGTAGGTTTGTTTGATTTTGCCTGCTTTTTTGTTTTATTTGGCTTTGTCTGAGCAGGTGGGCTGTGTGTTCTTTGTTGTTTGCTCATCTGTGGGCATGATACTTTTCACCTCCTTCTCTGATTGTCAGGGTCAGTCACTTAGATATGGTACAGCAGGGCAGGTCTAGCTGAAGAGGATTGCAAATAATTATTGAGCTCTTTTATGCACCAGATATGGATGTTAAATAAATGGAAGACAGTCATTCTCATCAAGAACTTCATGAATTATCAAGGGACACTAAACTTGAAAGGAGTTTCATTATATCACAGTATATGTTATGACAGCAATTTGAACTGGGTGCTATCACTTCACAAAAGAGGGAAATGAACTAATAATACAGGGATACAAAACCACCTATTCTATCAGATATTCTGAAAAACTGATACAGTAATTAACCTTACAGAAAAGGGAGAGAAAGAATGTTTTGGTTGAAAGAAATAGCATGATAAATAGATAAAGGAATGGAAAAAGCACAGGCAACTGCTAATAATTTGTTGAAGGTCAGCAGTTCAAATCCACCAGCCCCTCCTTGGAAACCCTATGGGGTCGTTCTACTCTGTCCTATAGGGTCGCAATGAGTCCGAATCAACTTGATGTCAGTGGGTTTGGTTTGGTTTAGTAATAAATAAAATGTTGATGGGGGGAGGTGAGGTATAGTGTGATGGGGTAAGAGGGTAGGTAGCAAGACAAGAAACTGAAGAAATGTTTAGTGGACAGATTGTGAAGACTCTCAAGTGATAAGCTAAGAATGTTCTCCTGAAGGCAATAATTTGCAAAGGGAGGCAATGAAGAGATATAAGCTGGGGAAAAACCAGAAGAGATGTACATTTCAAAAAGAAGAACATGACAGCATTATAGAAGAAGTATTGGAGTGAAGAGCCAGGAATCCCTCAAACAACTTAGGAGACTTTCTCAGCAATCCCTGTAATAAACAAGGATTTTAATGAAGACAGCATCCTTGAGGATAGAGATGACTATAAAAATAAGTAGGTGACAACAAATAATGTGACTTATACCAATTCTCCTATCTCTTATGCATCATCATGTTTTCCCTTTATACTGAATTATCTCTATGCAAATATACTGAAACTTCTTTCATTTAAAAATACATAAAAATAAAAAGATAAAAAAAGCACTCTCTTACCTCTACCTCTTCTTTCATTATTTCATACTTCTCTGCTCCCCTTTACCACAAAACTACTTGTAGGAATTATCTGTCTTTGCTATCTATAATTCCTCTCTTCCTGTTTTCTCTGGAACTCATTCAATATTCCATCTTCATCAAACTTACTTTGCAGACACATTTGATACAGTTGATCACTTTCTTCTTGGAAAGTTTTCTTCAATTGGCTACTAGGAACCAATATTCTCTTGTTTTTCCTGTTGTTATTTGTGTTGGAGTTGGCTCTGACTCATGGGGACCCCATGGAAAACAGAGTAAAATTTTTCCTAATCTTGAGCCATTTCATGATTATTGGTATGTTAGAGTCCGTTGTTGTTGCCATGTGTCAATCCATCTCAGTGAGGGTTTCCCTTGCCTTCGCTGGCCCTCCACTTTATAAAACATGATGTCCTTCTCCAGTGATCAGTCCCTCCTGATGACCCATCCAAAGTAAACAAGTTGAAGCCTTGGACAAGATTCTGTGATCCATAGGGTTTTTATTGGCTGATTTTCAGAACTTATTGCCAGACCTTTCGTCTTAGTCAGTCTTAGTCTGGAAGCTTGGCTGAAATCTGTCCACCATGGGTGACTCTGAAAATATTTGAAATACTGGTGGCATAGCTTCCAGCATCACAGCAACATGCAAGCCACACAGTATGACAAACTGACAGGTGGTATGTTTGTTTGTTTGGTTTTTATTTTATTGTTGTTGTTGAGAATATACACAACAAAGCATATACCAATTCAGCCATTTCTACAGCTACAATTTGGTGACATTGATTACATTCTTCACATTATGCAACCATTCTTACTCTCCTTTTCTGAGTAGTTCCTCCCCTATTAACATAAACTCACTGATCCCTAATATTCTTGTCTATTCTTTCTAGTTTTGCTGCACTGCTGTCTTTCTTTCTTCCTTTTCTTTATCCTCTAGTTGATGCTCATTTCGCAGACTTCTGAGGTTGGAGTGTCTCGGGGATCAGACTATTGACCTAAATCCACTTCTTTGGTGTTTTTATCTAATCCTGAACTTTACTTGTCACCAATAGTTAATGACCCACAAATTTAAATCTCCCTTTAATTCAAGCTCTCTAACAAACTGCCTCCTCCACATCTCACAGCATCTCAAAGTTAATATGTCCAAAAACAAACTTCCTAGTTTCTCTCCAAATCACCCCCACCAACAATCTTCACAATCTCAGTTATTGGACCTTCCATCCACCCTGTTTTTTAAGACAAATATCTTTTGATCAAAATGGCTCTTGTCTTCTAGAATATAAGCTCCAAGATGGCAGAAATTTTTGTCTGTTTTATTCACTGATATATTCCCAGGACCTAGAAAAATGCTTCTTGTGTTGTATGTAATAAAAAGTACTGAATTAAAATGAAATATTTTCTTAAAGCCTACATCTAATTAATGGGAAATAAGGTCAGCTTCATTTATTTATTTAATCCAGAAATCTAACCACTTCTTCTTAACTCCATGGATATCACTCTGGCCCAAGTCACTATCATCCTGTAGCAGATTATTGCAATGGCCTCTTATTTCTTCCCTTTTCCTCTATGGTTTGTTCTTAGTTCAGTAGCTAGAATGATCCTACTAAAACAAATACACAATTAACTCCTTGGTCAAATACTTCCAGTTGCACCCCTTATGACACAGTAAAACTTCTGCACTTGAAACTGTCAATCTGTCTCTACATAACCTGTCTGACAGCACTTTTTCTCTCCCTTACTCACTCTTCTCCAGGCTCACTCATTTCTCAGTGTTTCTCAACCATGGGTACAATTCTGCCTCAGAGCCTTTACATTTGCTTTTTCCTTTCTCTGGAATGCTCTCTCCTTAGATCTGCAGGAATAAATCCCTGATCATCTTGTTTTTTACTCAGATATTATCAACAATCACTTCCTTGTCCATGCAATTCAAATTATTATATCTCTCTCAAACTCGACACAAGTTCCTTGCTTTGTAGTTTTCTATGTCACTTACGTCATTCAAACAAACATTTTTATTTATTTATTTATTATTGTCTACCTTTCTCACTAGAATATAAGATCCATAAGAATAGGAATTTTGTTTTTATTAAGTGATAACTCTCCAGTGTGTGGAATGACACATTCATCATGTTGTATGAATTTTCTTAGTTTTCCTAAACCTTGCTTTCTTCCTGATGTTGCTCTGAGATAATATCTCAATTGTTTTATTAGCCTTTGAGCTATTCTCTATGTTTCTACTTTTATAGCTCTGAAAATTAATTGTCTACAAATATATTAGAGTATCTTTTTCAATCATGGCCTCCTTTAGTTATTCTCCAATAACAGAATTTGTGTTTTTCATTATTATTTCCCTTTTACTAGAAGGCAGATTCTAGAAAATCTGGCAATTTGCGTAGTTTATTATTTGCTATGTCACTGTATCTTAACAAAGTAACTGATGTATATTTGTCCCACAAAAAGAATTTTTTGAAAAAGTAAATGATGATAAAAGCTTAGACATGGATATAACTCAACTGTTACAACTATGATATTTCTTCAGTAAAATGAACTTTTCTCTCAATAACATATATCTTTTCAAATTAAGGAAAATTTTTGAATAGTAACAGTTTCTATTTTAGTCTAATTCAAAGTTTTAAAAAGTATAACCCAAAAATAAATTTGGAACAAAGTTAATCTATAAACATTATATTTTTCCTGAACATCTAAATTAAATCAAGAATAGAATACTACTATCAAAACTTTCACATATATGTTACATGACTTTTGAAACTATGTATATAGAAAGTATAATTTATATCTTGGACATGGATTCATGATTATAATTTGTTAGGAAATGAGAAGATGAAAGTTAGACATCTGAAAAATAAGATGAAATGGAAAAAAATTATGCAAAGTGAGAACTGCTTGTAACATATATTCATTTGTTTCAGTTTGCTTGGCCTTCCATCCATAAAATGAATTAGATTTTGATCACATATAAATCTCCATAAATTTGCAACCATGTGACTATAGTTACAAAGTTTTTTTTTTTTTTTAAGTCAGTGTAGTTCAATACATTTCTCATAGATAACCACTTGGATTAAGATGAATGCTTTAGAATAATACTATAAGTAGAAATGTAATTTAACTTATTTTATTTCATCTCGTGTGTAGCTAACTGGACTTCAAATTATAGTTTGGGATGCTGTCTTTAAAAAGCCAAGAATAGTAATATCAATGAGAGAAAAAAAAACACAGAGCAAAAAATTTCAGACTCTGTGTCATTGTGGCACTAGTAAGAAATAAAAATAAGTGTATATTTGACACTCCTAGGTGTCTGGATAACTTGGAACTCAAGATGTCACTCTAAAAAAATTCTATGCACCTAAAATTTCAAATCTTAATGTCCTGCTCCCCTGCCTTTTCTGGGGGCTGGGTTCCCATATGTATACTCCTTAAAAACATCTAGGTACACATATAAGAGCTTAGGCAAGAATCATTCACATTTTTGTCCTTCTAAATTTGAGAACCACCATTCATCAGTTTGTCGTACTGTGGCAGCTTGTGTGTTGTTGAGATGCTGGAAGCTTTGCAACAGGTATTTCAAATACTAACAAGGTCATCCATGGTGGACAAGTTTCACTGGAGCTTCCAGAGTAAGATAGACTAGAAGAAGGATCTAGCAGTCTATCTCTGAAAAAACTGGCCAGTAAAAACCTTATAAATAGCAGCAGAACATTGAGCCCCTGAGTTTGGAAGGCAACAATGGGCTCACACATAGCAATGATTGTGAGGATGGCGCACGACCAGGCAATGTTTCATTCTGTTGTACATAACGTAGCTATGAGTCAGAACCAACTCGAGGGCACCTAATAGCAACAAAAACAAATGTGAGAAAAATGAAATAGAATGATTCCGTTTCATTATTATTTTTCTTTCACGTCTCTATTTTTTAATATCTTCTCTTTCTCTCACTTTACATAGGAAGGAATAAATAAGAACATGTGGTGTTATTTTTTCAACTGATAATTTTTAAAAATCTAATTAAAATGCTAGGCAAAAAAAGAAAGAAGAAAAGCAGCAGGTACTAGCATTCTATCCCCATGATTTCACCAACTTGTCCTTTTTTAACTGTAAAATATCATACTGATTTACTGATTTTATAGTCTATTGATCCATTATATGCATCAATGTATATTCAGGGAAAGTCATTCTGTAGCATCCTTCAAATGCATCTAGAATGGTTCTATGTCCTTTTGGCTCTTAGGACCAGGATCACTATGAGTCAGAATTGACTCGACAGCAATGGGTTTGGTTTTTGGTTTGGTTGTCTTTTCATTTACCTTTGAAACGTAAATTGTGTGAGGAGCCTCAGCAGGTCAAGTTGAATTAGCTCAGCCTTCATTGTTGTTCCTAGTGACACACCAAAACCCAGGGTGTCACAGCAAGAAAATAGCTCTGTTTTACTGTTTTAAATAAATTGACAACCTCTGCTTCCTGTGTGATGAAAGAAAGTAATGAATATCTCTTGAGTCTCCAAGTATCCATTAGCGTAAATAGTATTTATCCCCTGTTGGATACAGAACTGTTTGAAAATAACATTACCATCTTGCTTCTGATTCATCAAGAATTATTGCAACTAGGTTGCTAATGCTATGATATTTTCCATATGGCACTTACAAGGATCATCCTGTACCTCCCAACCTATTATTAACTAGGCAATTTATATTTGTACCCTTACAATTCCCTTTGGATAAATGAGTGAGCATAGACTCAATATCTGATTATATAAAATGGCCAAATTTGACTGGAAGTTCTTATTTTTTACATGTGTTTATATATAGCCCAGAGATCTCCAAAGAGATTTAGTGCTATATGCTTATGATTTCAAAAAGGAGAAAACCATGGCTTGTAACACTGAGTTTCATTGTCCCTCTGGAGAGATGCATTTACATTTGTAATGGGTGAGGACCCTTCTACCTCCCTTAGTTGGGTGGGTATTCCTACTTGTATGTAAGTGGAGAATTTCATATTTCTGGGTCATTCTCCTAGCCTACAATTCTGCCATTCGTGTACATCTGGCTCTCATTGTGTCACCTGTGGGGTGTTGTGGGGGACAATGCTACAATATTTCTCTGGCTTCTTCCCTAGCTCTGATCTCTGACCAAGACATCTTAACTTTCTACTAGCATCTAGGTATATAAAAGTAGGGTAACTTTTTAACAGACTGTAAATCTGCAGTGGCATCCCTCACTGGGCAGTAGAATTACCTCGTCTTTGACATCCATATTGGGGAAGGCCAGCCCCAAACCTACAATTGTCAAAAGGGTAAAACCTGAGGAAGTTTTATCCTCAATTTAAATCACAAATCTTGTCTTAAATTTTATTTCCCTTAGAAATTTGAAGTCTAAGGAAGAAATATAAATATGTGTATATGTCTGTCCTTGATACCATTCATTGTTCCATATTTTTTAGCTTCATTTTCCTCATCTATTGGAAAAAAAATCAATGGGTGCATAGTAATTGTCCTACCTTATTCAGAGTATCATTATAAATAAGCAACAACATGATATGCAAAATTTGTGCTCTTTTTTATAATATTTTATTTTTGTTGTTGTTAAAAATATACAGAGCAAAACATACACCAAATTCAACAATTTCCTCATGTACGATTCAGTGACATTGATAACATTCTTGAAGTTATGCAACCATTCTCACCCTCCTTGATATGTTATACCAATGAGTTATTTGAGATAAATCTACCTTTCCAATTCTCTACTTTCAAATTGCTCTGAAGAAAGAAAAAAATAAATTGAAAAATGTTATATGGTTTCCTTTTGTTTGAAGAATTGTATAATACAGAGAGTTATACAAAGTTCAATATTAGTTATGTTTTTTTCACTAAGAGTTTCTCCAAGTTATTTGACCAAAGGAAGCTGTTTTGCTTAAAAAATTTACACAATACTCAAGATTTATTTTAGGGGAACAACAGCAAAATAACAAGAGCCCTCAAGAAGCTGTCTTTGACTCCTCAAGAAATAACAAGTGCCGCTAACTTCTAGCTCTTGTTGCCGAGTAACCATCAGAAACATTCTCTCTTTCAGGAACTATGACTACCTTCAAGGTTTTTTCCACTCCTGTGAGTGAAACTGCTCTATTTCATTCTCATATTGTCTATAAGCTTGAAAGAGGAGGCATGAGTGCTAGAGATAAGCACGGGAAAAGCCTAGCGGTGGTGAAGAAACTTCAGCTGTACCATCAAAATATTTTTTTGTATCTTTTTAATGTACTGTGGTTGCTTATTCTTAGAAAGTTATAATTTCACTTAAAAACAAAAACAATAACCAAATAATGTTGCTTTGACCATCCACAATTGTGTTGTAATTTCAGGAGTTTCATAATGAAAGAAAAATATAATTTCAGTGCCACTTTTATTTCTGTTCTCTGTGCCTCATTATTTGGCACCAGAAGATGTACACTGATGCCAAGCTGTTAAATTTTAGACATTGCCTAGACTGTTGGACTCGTGCTGTATGTCCCTAGACTGAAGCTATTACAGCTCTTGACTGCTTTTCCCCATCTCTTCTTTTCTGTGCTTAGCTCCCCAAGGACTGTTTAATCAAGACTCAATAAAAATTGTTGGACTGTTCAGATTTTTATTGAGAACCTTGACGCTACAGCCCCACAGGGGCCTACTGAAGGCAGGATTAGCCTTATTACCATAAAAAGACAAAGAGAATGCCAAGGACAAGGAAAGTCATAAAACCAAACGCTGCAATTTACTGTAACTGACCAACTCAGCCACCTTTAGGAAAAAGGAAGGTGAGCAAGACACTTAACATCTGAAGAAAGCTAAAAATACTATATACCATATAAACCCCATTGCCGTCAAGTATATTCTCACTCATAGCAACACTATAGGACAGAGTAGAACTGCCACATGGTTTCCAAGGTGGTAAGCTTTATGGAAAGAGACTGCCACATCTTCCTAACACAAAGTGGTTGGTTGGTTCGAACTGCCCATCTTTTGATTAGCAGCTGAGCACTTTAACAATTGTGCTACCTGGGCTCCTTAAGTACTTTAGATGTTTACTAAAATAAGCTTTCATTTGTAACTTGCATTTATGCGTTTTTATTTTCATAGATACAATTTGGTATCTATTAACTATAATTTTTTTTTTCACTAAAGAGTGCAGTGTACCTTCACACACAGAAATTTGTTTAAGCATCATTTTATACATATAACCTCTCTATTTTAATACTTTTTCATTACAGACACATCTAACTACAAAATATTAGCATTATTCTCAAGATCTTTTGTTTTGCTATCCTTGTATATAACCAGACTAAGAACTTATTTAATACATTTTGTATAAAAAATTGAAAACACAATATATATCAGCTGAAACAAGCTTATATATAAGGGAAAAGAGCCACACTCTAATTTGGAGAACCAAATAAGGAGAACCAAAAATGTCTGTAATCATTTGAGAACCAAAAATATCTACAATCATCTGAGTTTCTTACTCATTCACTTTACTTCACCAGGCACTCTACTTGGGATTGGGCATATATTCATAAATATAATTGAAACTTTGATCTTGAGGATTATATTTAAACCACTTTAGCTGACTATAAAAGTGATATAAAGAACCCCGATGGCACAGTAGTTGCTGCTAACTCACTCAGCTAATTCACTCAGCTTCTAACTGAAACATTGGTAGCTCAAACTCACTAGCTGCTCCAGAGGAGAAAGATATGGCAGTCTGCTTCAGTAAAGATTAGAGCCTTGGCTACCATTACTGAATATTTTGATCAAAGATTCAATAGAAGTATCCTGATCAAAAGGGGTGAAATGCAGAACAGAATTTCAAATTCACCTGAAGTCCAGACTTTGAAACTATGGAGGCTGGATGAACCCCTGAAACTATTGCCCTGAGATAATCTTTAACCTTTAAACCAAAAATATCCCCTGAAGTCCTTTTAAAAATAACTTAAGTAGTGAAACATGTCTGCCTTAAGCATTATGCTGTTTTGAGAACTATCTATATGGGATCAAACTGGGAACCTTAGAGGGCAGTGAATTTATGCTAATGGGGAAGAACAACTCAGAAAAGGAAGATGAGAATGGTTGCACACTCAAAAAATGTAATCAATGTCACTAAATTCTACATGTAGAAACTGTTGAATAGTTATATGTTTTGCTGTGTATATATTCTCAATAACAACAACAAAATAAATAAAATTAATTTAAAAAATTACAGCCTTGGAAACCCTATGGGGCAATTCTACTCTGTCCTACAGGGTCGCTATGAGTTGGAATTGACTTGAGGGTAACAGATTTGGTTTTCTGGTATAAAGTGATATAGAGACCAATGCAGGAAAGTCAACAATATTTGTCTCAATATAGAATAAAATGTGATGAAACAAAGTGATCACTTGGTTTTTAATAAATCAAGAATACTTTATTGAGAACTTATTTTGGTAAACAATAAGCTTTAAGCTCTATGGAATCTTCTATACCAGCTTAGGTCGAAAATGAAAAATTACAAGGCATTTCATGGCATGAATATGACAGTGTTTTATAAGTATTTTTACAGAAATTTGTAGGTAAGATCCTCTAGAATAAAATACAAATTCAACAAAGTCTGAAACAGTTTTTTAGATAAAATTGTTATTATATTTAATTTCTGTGTAATTATTAATTCCCTTGAAAATAAAAATAGTGCTATTTATTCACCAAGAATAGGAGATGCACTACTGATCTATTAACATTGTCTTGCTCAATTACCATATTTTTACTCAAATAATGTGCACCTTCTACATTTGTTTGCCAACTGCACCCATCCCCCACTAGGTATTTTCATAAGCACCACTATGTCAATTTTTTACATGTTGCTGTAAAAAAATTAGCATAATGTGTTTACATAAGTACCTCACAGGGGGAGGGCGAGGTTGGCAGACAAACAAACGTAGAAGGCATAGGTTATTTGCATAAAAGTATGGCAGTCTTACCATAAGATCATAGACCAGAAAGATAAATTGAATGATCTTGGCAGCATTACCATCATCTCTCACCTGGCATTCTCAACGCTTGCTGCACCTGTGTTTCTCTCTTTGGGTGCTTCAGAAAATGGAAATGTTCATGTGTCACCCACACCAATTATAGCAGCACCTCTTGTGATGGAATGTGCATGTGAATGTAAAAACTTGCACAGAAGATGCACTCTTCTAACTCCAATAAAACTAATATCTAGAAACCATAAGTATCCCTAATAATTTAATTTTCTTGGACTCTATTTCATTGATTAGCAGCAACCAGTAGAAAATATATTTTATTAAACTTTAAATATCATACATAATTATTTTTCTTGTATCACAAAATGAAAATGTTGACCTCATAAGACTATAAAATTCTAGTGGAACATTAAGTGGAAAGTTTAAGTAAATTAAATTAATAATGCTCTGTTTCCTTAATCTACACATTTCTGTATCCAAGGGAGATTTTGTTGATTTTTAAGATCACTTGCTAAATTGCAAATATAGAAGGAATCATAATGCCTTCTTTTTAAAATGGATGACCTTGTGAGGGATAGGTGTCCTACAGCATTATTGAGCCAACCAAAATTATTATTGACTGTGTGGACAAATACAAAACATTGTGTCTTGCTTGACCTATATTTGATTCACCATGAATTTTCCACTACATGTGTAATTTATGTTTATGTATTACAGTATGAATTTGGGAATATAAACATGTTGTTGCATGCTCTGTGCTTCTACTTTCATTTAATAATTTGTATCTTTGAGGTGAAAAAGATATTCTCCATATTAACTTACTATTTATCATAATCACTTCTTTCTATTGAATATAAATAAAGGCTTACTGACTTATGTATGCAATTAGGTTATAGAATGAATGAAAACTGAAACATGCTTCTTATAATTTAAATATAATTACATGCTAAATAACAATTATACATGTATTAAACTAACTTTATACATAGGGAACACGTTCTTTCACATATGTGATTACTGAAAATTGTACCTGAAAATTTTGATCAGAATCTGCTTGATAATTTAAAGAAATAGAAAACGATTGTTAACTATCATTACTGTATATTTGCAATTTTATTTTGCTATAGTTAAGTTTGCAATGGAAGGTCCTGTTTTTGCAAATTGTATAGGATATGTATTGTTGAACAAAGATGTCTTTATATACTAGACAAATTTGTTATTAAGAAAAAAACTTGTGGAGGTAATTGCAAAATAATTTTTGGATACTATATGCTGCATATGGTCTAAATGATAATTTAAAAATTATTTTTATTTTAGTAAAAATAATAATAATATTGTAGAACTTGATGTACTTAGTAAATATTACAGAAATATCATTTTTATAAAAGTGATAGCATTTTATTAAAACAGATGCCTATTATATAAATTGTGTCCAGATTTCTTTATAGAAACATATGTCTGTTAAAGAAAATGATTATTTTTTCAATCACTTTACAAAATACAAAACTAAACTTACCGATTATTGGGAAAAGAGTATCTCCATTCAATGCTTTTTAGATTAAAAATGAAAGACAGCAAAAGAGACAGTTGTGTGCATGGGGTGGCAATGGGCGATGGCAGTGGTCAGGCGTGGGGGTATGTTAGGCTGACTGGAATAAGGAAAGTGTGCATGTGACCTAGTCCAGGGTATTGGAACCTGACCAGGTGAGGAAGGCAACCACAAGGGGATAGTAAGTGAGTTTCAGTGGCAATGACATATTGATCACATTTGGGGGGGGGGGGATTGATCAATAAGTAATTATACTGAGAATAATGGGAGCCAGGTTTCTTCATGTTGCAAAAGGGAATTATAAATATGAAAAGGAAGAAAGAAAAACTAGAATGACATGATATTTAATTCCTATAGATAAACCATAGATAACGTAATTAACATAGATGTGCATGTGTATATATACACATGTATTGGAGCCCTGGTGGCTCAGTGGTTAAGAGCTATGGCTGCTAACCAAAAGGTCAGCAGTTCTAATCCACCAGCCACTCTTTGGAAACCCTATAGGGCAGTTCTGCTCTGTCCTATAGGGTCACTATGAGTCGGAATTCACTCGATGACAAAGGGTATTTTTGTTTTCTTTTTGGTTTATGTGCATATCTATATATATATATACACATATACAGTGTCTCCAAGACTGTAATCTTTATGGAACAGATTGACTAATCTTTTCCCCACAGAGTGACTGGTGCATTGGAATCACCAACGTTTAGATTAGCAGCTAAGCATTTAACCACTGCCCCACTAGATATATATATATAGAGAGAGAGAGAGTTTATGTGTATTTTTGCGTATTCATATATTCCCTACCTCTGCCCATTTAGGGGACTTGGAAACATCAATGCTCTAATAACACAAAGCACAACTAGTGCCCACATTTTAGGCTTAAATACATTCTCATTAAAAATGATTGGTTTCCTTAGCAAAATGGTCAATTCCTGGGGTTATTCCATGGAATGTCAATGATGAGCCTGAAATATTTTCATGTGCTACAAAGTAAGGAAATACTCAAGGAGTTATAAGGACATATCAAAGGACACAGGGACCAGCTTAAAGAGGCTCCCACTGGCCAACTCTGTGACAGTTTGTGCATCAAAGTGATAAATAATAATGGCAAATGATGACAGTAGAAGAAATGATAGAATTAGAAAATTGCTATTTGAAACCATCTCATTCACAATTCAACCAAGGGATGTCCGGGCAACATGGTGCTATAGTCAGAAGCACAACACCGTCCCTTCACAGCAAAGATCCGAAAAACTAAGCCAAACAGAGTCACACATCAATCCTGAAAGCCTAAGCATCAAATGAAGAGATAAAGAACTCAGCCAAGCACCAAATGGAATAAGAAACTGACTAAGAGCAGAGAGCGAGGAGAGATACAAGCAGACGTCCCCTATCAGCTACCACACCACAGATCCGCCATCTTGGACTCCTACCGGAGATGAGCAAAAAAAAGAAAATTACAGACCAATATCTCTCATGACTATAGATGCAAAAATTCTCAACAAAATTCTAACCAATAAAATTTAGCATTGTATCAAAAAAAAAAATACACCACAACCAAGTAGGATTCATACCAGGTATGCAAGAATGGTTCAACATTAGAAAATCAATCAATGTAATCCACCACATAAATAAAAGGAAATAAAAGAATCACATGATCATCTCAACTGATGCAGAAAAGGCATTCAACAAAGTCCAACACCCATTCCTGACAAAAACTCTCAATAAAATAGGTATAGAAGGGAAATTTCTCAACATAATAAAGGGCATCTATGGAAAACCAATAACTAACATCATTCTTAATGGAGAGAGGCTGAAAACATTCCCCTTGAGAACAGGAACAAGACAAGGATGTCCTTTTTCACCACTCTTATTTAACATTGTGCTGGAAGTCCTAGCTAGAGCAATAAGGCAAGAAAAAGAAATAAAGGACATCCAAATTGGGAGTGAAGAAGTTAAACTCTCCCTGTTTGCGGATGATATGATACTATACACAGAAAACCCTAAAGATTCCATGAGAAAACTAGTGGAACTAATGGAAAGATTCAGCAGAGTAGCAAGATACAAGATAAACAAAGAAAAATAAGTTAGATTCCTATACACCAATAAAGAGAACAATGGAAAGGAAATCAGGAAAGCAATACCATGTATAATAGCCCCTAAAAAATAAAATACTTCAGAATAAATCTAACCAGGGGTGTAAAATACCTATACAAAGAAAACTACAAAACACTACTGCATGAAACCAAAAGGGATCTACATAAATGGAAAAACATACCATGCTCATGGATAGGTAGACTCAACATAGTGAAAATGACAATTCTATCCAAAGCAATTTACAAAACAATGAAATCCCGATCCAATACCAACAACATTCTTCAAAGAGATGGAAAAACTAATCATTAACTTTATATGAAAAAGAAGAAGCCTTGAATAAGAAAAGCACTATTGAAGAAGAAGAATAAAGTAGGAGGACTCACACTACCTGACCTCAGAACTTACTATACAGCTACTGTAGTCAAAACAGCCTGGTACTGGTACAAGGACAGATACATTGACCAATGGAACAGAATTGAGAACCCAGATGTAAACCTATCCACCTACGGTCACCTGACATTTGACAAGGACCCAAAATCCATGAAATGGGGAAAAGACAGTCATTTTAACAAATGGTGCTGGCGAAACTGGATGTCCATCTGCAAAAAAATGAAACAGGATCCTTACCTCACACCGTACACAAAAACTCACTCAAAATGGAACAAAGACCTAAATATAGAGCCAAAAACTATAAAGTTCACTAAAGAAAAAATAGGATGAATGCTATAGGCCATAGTGCACAGCATTAACAGGATACAAACATAACCAACAACACACAAACCCCAAAAGATAAGCTAGATTACTGGGATCTTCTAAAAATTAAACACTTATGCTCATCAAAACACTTCACCAAAAGAGTAAGAAGAGAATCTACAGACTGGGAAAAAATATTTGGACATTACAATTCAGACAAAGGTCTAATCTTTATAGTCTACAAGGAAATCCAACACCTCTACATCAAAAAGACAAATAACCCAACTAAAAATTTGGTAAATAAAATGAACAGACACTTCACCAAAGAAGACATTCAAGCAACCAACAGACACATGAGGAAATGCTCGTGACCACTAGCCATTGGACAAATGCAATTTAAAATCACAATGAGATACCATCTCACCCTGGCATTACTGGCACGGATCAAAAACAGTGGAAATAACAAATGTTGGAGAGGCTGCGGGGAGATTGGAACTCTTATGCACTCTTGGTGGGAATACATAATGATACAACCATTTTAGAAAATAATATGGCACTTCCTTAGAAAGCTAGAAATAGAAATACCATACGAACCAGCAATCCCACTCCAAGGTATATATCCTAGAGAAATAAGAGCCATCACACAAATAGACATATGCACACCCTTATTCTTTGCATCACTGTTCACAATAGCAAAAAAGATGGCAACAACCTAGATGTCCATCAACAGATGAATGGACAAACAAACTATGGTACATACACAAAATGGAGTATTATGCAATGATAAAGAGCAAGGATGAATCTGTGAAGCATCTCATAACATGGATGAAACTGGAGGACATCATGCTGAGTGAAAGAAGTCAATTACAAAAGGATAAATATTGCATGAGACCTCTACTGTAAACACTCGTAAATTTTACACACAAAAAGAAACAATCTTTGTTGGTTACGAGGGATCAGAGGGGTAGGGGGGAACTAAACAGACAATAGATAAGTGGTAACTTTTGTGAAGGGTAAGACAGTACACAATACTGGGGAAGCCAGCACAACTTGTACAAGGAAAGGTCATGGAAGCTCCATAGACACATCCAAACTCCCTGAGGGACTGAATTGCTGGGCTGTGGGCTGTGGGGACCATGGTCTCAGGGAACATCTAGCTCAACTGGCATAACACAGTTTATAAAGACAATGTTCTACATTCTACCTTGGTAAGTAGCAGCTAGGGTCTTAAAAGCCTGTGAGCAGCCATCTAAGATACTCCACTGTTCTCACCCCTTTGGGAGCAAGGGAGAATGAAGAAAACAAGACACAAGGGAAAGATTAGTCCAAAGGACTAATGGACCACAGCTACCACGGCCTCCACTAGACTGAGTCCAGTACAGCTAGATGGTGCCCAGCTACCACCACTGACTGCTCTGACAGGGATCACAACAGAGGGTCCTGGACAGTGCTGTAGAAGGATGTAGAACAAAATTCTAACTCCCCCAAAAAAAGACCAGATTTACTGGCCTGACAGACTGGAGAAACCTTGAGAGTATGGCCCCCAGATACCCTTTTAGCTCAGTGGTGAGGTCACTCATGAGGTTTACCATTCAGCGGAGGATTGGACAGTCTCATAAAACAAAACGGGACTAATGAGGCACAGCAGTCCAGGAAGGACTAGAAGCCTGGAGAGGACAAGAAAGCTGGGGATAGGGAACCCAAGGTTGAGAAGGGACAGTGTTGGCATGTTGTGGGGTTGTTAACTCTTTCATAGGGCAATATGTGTACTAACTGTCTAATGAAAAACTATTTGTTCTATAAACCTTCATCTAAGGTACAAAGAAAAAGAATTATCTATGTGAGATCAAATTTACAACAGCTACTCAAAAGGTTTGATTGGAAGCCTGGGGGGCAGTGAGTTGAAGATAATGGTGATGGAATAATTTGGGAAAGGATAGTGAGAATACCAGCACAACTGGAAGAATCTAATCGATGTCACTGAATTGTACATTAGAAACTTTCAAAACGGTGTAACTTTCACTATGTATGTTTTCAACAAAAGAGAAAAAAAAAAAATCCTCCAAGATCAAGAACGGAGAGTGCTGACATGTCATTGTGTCGTTAACCAATGTCATAAAACAATAATGTGTACTGACTGTTTAATGAGAAACTATTTTTTCTGTAAACCTTCATCTAAAGTACAATAAAGAAAATTTAAAAAAAATTCAGCTAAGAAAAATAGAATGATAATAAAGCAAATGGATGAAAATTTGATGAGAAATTAGTTGTTGTTATTAGGTGCCTTGATGTCGATTCTGACTCACAGCAACCCTATGAACAACAGAACAAAACACTGCCGGTTCCTGTGCCATCCTTACAATCATTGTTATGCTCGAGCTCATTGTTGTAGCCACTGTGTCAACCCATCTCACTGAAGGTTTTCCTCTTTCTTTGACCCTCTGCTGTTCTCCCGGGACTGATCCCAACGTCTGTGAGATGAAATCTCGCCATCCTCACTACTAATGAGCATTCGGGCTGTACTTCTTCCAAGACAGATTTGTTCGTTCTTTTGGCAGCCCATGGTGTATTTAATATTCTTTGCCAACACCATAATTCAAAGGCATTGATTCTTCTTAAGTCTTCCTTATTCATTGTCCAGGTTTCACATGCATATGAGGTGATTGAAAACACCATGGCTTGGGTCAGGTGCACCTTAGTCTTAATGGTGACATCTTTGCTTTTTAACACTTTAAAGATGACTCCCGACAAAATACACATTGATTACAAAAGGAAAAACAGCAACTTTACAGTGGAGAAAGCTGTCCGACACCTCCTTAGCCAGGTTATCAAAGTTGACAAAAACCAAACCTACTGCCATAGAGTGGATTCGGACTTACAGGACAGATTAGAACTTCCCCATAGGGTTTCCAAGGCTGTACATCTTTAAGGAATTAGACTGCCACATCTTTCTCCCACAGAGCAGCTAGTGGGTTCAAACCATCAAACTTTTGGTTAGCAGCTGAGAGCTTCAACCACTGCAGCAACAGGGCTCCTCTATCAAAGTTAATATCATCAGTAATTGATAAAATTAAATTTTGTACTACCTGATAGGATGCAACGAGAACAATGCATCATTACTTTTATGATATTTTGCCATAATGCACCTGTTTCAAATCATAAGGAAAGATCAAACAAATCCAAATTGAGGGCTATTCTTCAAAATAACTGCCAGTAATCTTCAGATCTTTCAAGGTCATGAAAGTTAAGGAAAGACTGTGGGAATGTTCCAGATTAAAGGAAGCTGGAGAGATTTATAAATGAATGTAATATATCATCCTGCACTGAATATATTTGCTACTAAGGACATTATAGGTTCACTTGCTGAATCTTAAATATTGACTGAGTTAGGAGATAGTAATATATCAATGCTAATTTCATGATTTTGTTGATTGTATTTTGATTATACAACAGTGGATATGATTGTGCCAATTACTAGAGTACATAGGTCAGGGAAAGAACAGATTAAAGCAAGGGGGTTTAAGATTCTGTTTGGATCACAATATTCTTGAGATGCTTATTAGACCTCTAAGAGGAGAATTAACTATATGAATATATAAATCTGGAGTTGTATACCAGCTGTGTGCCTTTATAAAAATTGTTTCACCACTTTGTACCTTTAGTTACTTCATCTATAAAATGAGGATAATGTAAATGTCTACATTCTGAAGTTGTTATAAAGATTAAATGAGTTAATACAGGTAAAAGATTTAGACGTGTACATTCTTTATGATAAAATGCAATGATATGTAGCTATTATTAAATATGGTCTTGTTTTCATATTTGGTAGAAAAATACCATATGTACATTGCCTTCCCTATTAGAAGCTAGCATTTGAAACACTTCTTTGATGAAAAATTTCAAAACTTGTAGTGTGGACGTCTCAGTTACCAGGTCTTTATTAAAACATCTTTTAATCTCATCTCATCTATTAAAATTCTCTTAATGTTCACTTCTGTTCTCACCACAATACTGTGTTACTTATTGGGCCTGGGAGACCTGCCTGTTAGAATCACATTCTCTCTTGTCGTTTTTTATTTATTTATTTTGAGTCAAATAATCATGAGAATTCTCATGAACTGAAGCTGCTCCTGCTGGTCCTGATGCCTATGCTCCTGGAAGCTTAGGGTCCTGCTACTCAAAAGTGTGGTCTCCAGCATCACCATCACCTAGTAGCTTGCCCCACACCACACCTACTGACACAGAATTTTCACTTTAACAAAATCTTCAGGGGAGAACTACTGTCTTGGAAAACCTAGATTTCTGTCATAGACTATTCTCCAAAACCTCACTGCACAAGGATCGTGAATTTTAAAGATTTGGAGGCCTTGAGTGACTTTCACTTCTTCATTGGTCGCGAAAATAGTTCTTTCTGCCCTATTTCTTACTGCAGCAATTGGCTATGTCTCTTGGTTTCTAGTTCCCTCTTTTGTTTCCTCTACTCATTTCAGGCAGGCTCAGCTGAGGTTTAAAATTACATCCTGTTTGTTTGGTTGATCTCTTTTCTTCTCTATCACGTGTAAAGCAAGCTTTGCGTACTGTATTGAGTGTTTTCTCACTCTAGTCTTTCCCTCTGCTTGCACACTCAGCAAGTTGTTTTCCTAATTTATAATTCTAGATTTTGCTCTCTTTGATACCTATGTATCTCTGAGAAAGAGATATTAAATCCGTGAGCTTAAGGGATGTCAAAACATCCATAGTTTTAAAAAATCTGGTCCATATTTAACTCTCTGAGTTACATACTCCCACCTAGAAGGTATTTTTATTTCTCCCAGGCTTGGATTTAATCTACTATAGTCCTGCTTGGCTCTGTTTTAGTATATTCCATCTTCTCTTTTGCTTTTTCTAGAAGTCTAAGAACATCAATTTCCAGGACAAATTTTCTCAGGTCACTGCTGGAGCTGCATTTTCATCTACAATTATTGGGTTACCTTAAAACTCATTTGTGATGTGTTGAGTGTTTCATGATGATCCACGTGACCTCCCCTTCTCCAATTTGGCCACATTTCTGGTATGTGTTTGAAGACAATTCATCCTGAATACTTCACATTTCTGCATGTTCTTGTCCTTCTGAGCAAATAGTAAACAAAAAGACAGAGATAGATAACTTTGATCTCCTCATAATCATCATCATCATAATTATTACAGATTTATGAGAATAGCACTCAGCACTTTCTTTCGTTCAGTTTTCCTAAGAAGGATTCATTCCTGTTTAGTGTTTGCTATCTTGCCCCCTTTCATCTTTTAAATTTCTTTTACAGAGTCTCTATTTCTGATCTTGTAAAAATTAATAAATCAGTATAAATCCTTATATTAAAAGTCTGTAAGTGACAGATAAAATAATGGAAAAAAGAAAAGACATTTCAAATGTAACACAATGGATAAAAATAATGAATGTCACTGAGTTCTGAACCAGGAAAGTGTATAAAAGGGGATCAAAGACAATTCATGAAAACCAACTAAGATTCCAAATGTATCTTTGATTGATAAACTAATCAGTTGAGGAAATTGTCTACCTTATATGGATTAAAAAAAAAAAAAACAGTACATTCAAGATGACCCTGAGTGTTTCCTGCATCAAAGGAGCCACAAGTCTTTGGAGTGCCTCTTCCCATTTCCCTCCTTTGGCCAGTTTTAAGAAAGAAAGTTGAAAAGTATAGTAAGAGACATGTACCCTGTTTCCCATTATGATAAGTGTGTCCCAATAATATACGTCAGTTCTCAGCTACGAAATATTGAGCTTTTGTTTTTTTTTTTTTTAATAATCTTTATACAGACTAGGACAAAAACTAGTCATCTCTTAAAAACATGAGAGGTAAGCATACAGTGTTCTAGGATTCATTATATAAACCCGCAGCTGCTGTGTTAGAAGCGTAATGTCTATGGGCAAAATCAGACAATATAAAAGAACATTACTAGAGTAGACCAGGGGGGTGTGTGTGTGTGTGTGTGTGTGTGTGTGTGTGTTACTTTTACCAGATTGGGGAAATTAGGAAAAGCTAACTGAAAGAATGGAACATTTAAACTCAGGCGCAAAGCACTAGTAAGCACTTGAATTAACGTGGTGTTCAGGCAGAAAGTACAGATCTTAATGCTTGCATATGAGAGAGTACATGACATGTTTAGGAATTAAAAAAAAATGTTTAGTAAATCTGGAGCTTAAAGTGGGAAGAAGGAATCAAGAGATGAGACTAGGGGCAAAAGCAGAAACATTAGGAAGGACTTTTCTAGTCATTCTGAAAAAACTGGACTTGAATCCAAGGACTTTTAAAAGTAGGCAAACATGGTAATATATAAACTTTCAGAAAAATACTCAGTCTGCAATGTGGGTATGGGCCTGGGAAAAGAGTGAAGTCATAAGGCCAGTTGCAAAGCTGTTGCTTAATACAGAATAACAGTCATTACAGCTTTAACGTGAGTAGTGATAGTGGAGTTGAATGAGTAGAGTGGAGAGATTCTACAGATATGTTAGAATGAGAGTTTACAGGACATGGTGATTGGATATGGCTGTGGCGAGGATGTGAGGGACGCAAATGAGAGGAAGTCTCACAGTTTTCCCTGGTTTCCCACCTGGGTTACTGAGTGGATGATGGTGCCTTTTGCAATAGAAGGAACAATAGAGAAAGGGTATGTTTTTGGGCAGGGGTGCAGAAGGGTACAAGATGAGTTCAGCTTGGAATAATTTTTGTTGTAAGTACCTGTGGCATGTTTAAGAGGAAAAGCCCAATAGACATTTGAACCTATGGCGCTGGAGTTTACAAGACAGATTTAGGCTAGGAATGCACATTCAAAAACCATGAACATGACAAGGACAATGAAATCTTCCAGCGAAAGCATGTAGAAGAAAAGGAAAATAACTGGGATAAATGCCAACATTTAAGGAGAGTGAGAGCAGCAAATGAAATGGAAGAGAACCAGGAGAAAGTAGTGTCACGTTATTACTGAGCGCAAGGCACTTAGCTGAACACTTCAAAGTTACCTCTGATATTTGAAGCCTAAAAAGCAAAACAATGTGCTTTGTGCCACAGGTAAGCAATTCTGTGTAGATGCAATTTCGAGTGTTAACAGCTGTAGGAGGCTAGAAATATAAAACCAAGACTATACTTAGGTTTCTAACTAAAGGTAAATAGCATTAATAATATGAGAAACAGAACAAAGTAGTTTCAGGATATCTTAAAAAAAATCCTAAAACTTAATGTTCTTTTAAACAGCACCAGAATCTGTCTTATTTCCCATATTAATTTTTTATAACATTGTTTATTAATGTTTTCATTTTAATAGTATAGTTTTATTAGAAAAAAATTAAAACTGTATTGGAAATATCTCTTCATATATCTATGCTGGAGCTTGTTACTCAGGTTTTAGCTACTTAATTAGATGACAGAGCTAAATAGGGTAGACTATTTCAAATTTCTGCTACAAATACTGGCAGAATAAGTCTCTCATCCTTCAGAAGTACGAGTAAAATAATCTTTATGTACAGTTCCTCCAACATTTTAATTTCAAGAACTTTAATTCTATTTTAATGTTTACAGACTGTACTGTATGACATAATTAAAACTGCTATGTGTTTCTGATACTGCATGACTGACACATATTCCATCTCCCTTCCTTCCAGATACATCCAACGGAAAAGCTTCTACTTTTAAAGATAACATATTTTAAAAGCAAATTTCCCTTAGGCCAAAGTTGGTACAGATCCTCCAAAGTGACTTGACTGACATGCACTGTGTCCTTAGGACACCAACACTTATGACACCAGTGAAAGCCACTGAATGAATAAATAATGTCCAAAGAAGGTAACATATTATCATTATCCAGTACTCATAGAGTGTATCAAATAGCCCTGGTAGTGCAACGGTTAAGCGCATGGTGCTAACCGAATGGTTGGCAGTGCAAATTCACCCAAAGGCTCTGTGGGAGAAAGATCTAGCAATCTAGTCCAGTAAAGATTATAACCTAGAAAACACAATGGTACAATTCTACTCTGTAATATGGGGTCACAATGAGCACTGGTGGAGCAGTGGTTAAGAGCTACAGTGAGCTATGGCTACTAACCAAAAAGGTCAGCAGTATAAATCCACCAGCTGCTCCTTGGAAACCCCATGGGGCAGGTCTACTCTGTCTTACAGGGTCACTATGAGTCCGAATCAACTCACTGGCAATGGGTATGAGTCAAAATCATCTTGACAGCATCTAACAACAACATAGAGTGTATCAGCAAAAATATGAGAGTTAAAAGTGGAAATTTCCCACAGAATAAATGATATTCTCAAATTTTTTAAATGTGCTTCAGATATGAAGTATGTTCAGATAAATATGAAATAAACATTTGTAGATCAGCATGATAAACTGTATGTGTGATAATCTTACAGTAATGCTTAATGTGACAAGTCATTTCTATGTAACCGTGCTTTTTAAAATTATTCTTTTTGTTTTAATATAATCTTAACTGGATCACAGATACTTTAAAATTATAGGCAGAAAAAAAATTACTGGAAGCATTTTGGTTTTTCAACTTTTGAAACTTAGAATCACAGGGACAGTTTATATTTTTCGATGTAAGAAATGGTGTTATTAAGAGATGACACAATTATTGGCTTGATAATGCATGCATTTGCTTAATAGAAATTCCAAAAATATAGATCTATAAAATAACCTAATAATAAATATTGATGTATAACAGCAGAGCCTAGTATCCAATTACTATTTTTTCTCTTCCCAAGCCAATTTTATATGGACTGTAATGCACTTAGCTAAATAATTTAGTTCCTAACCTGTATATAGCTACATGGAGCCCTGGTGCTGTAGTGGTTAAGAGTTCAGCTGCTAACCAAAAAGTCGGCAGTTCAAATCCACCAGCCTCTTCTTGGAAATCCTATGGGGCAGTTCTATGCTGTCCTATAGGGTTGCTCTGTGTCGGAATCGACTTGATGACAGAAGGTTATACAGCTACACAAGAAAATATGACCGAGCTCTAGCCAATGAGAAGTGACCTGAAGCTTTTGGGTGAGATTCTGGGAAAGCTCTCCAAAAAAAGCTCTTCTGCCCTTACTTCTTGCTACTGCATGGAATACAGATGCAATCACTAGAGCTGCAGAAGCCATCTTACAAACATTTAGGCAAAGGCTGTACTCTAGGGATCATGGAGAAAAGAGTAGAAAGATCTTGATGACCTGATGGCGTTGTAATGCTATCATCCTAGTCTCTGCTTCCTGTTCTGCACTTTTACTTACAGGAGAAAAAAATACACTTCTTTTTTGTTTGAGCCAATATTTTGGGATCTGTGGTTGGATAAATAATGGCGATCAAAGATATCCAGGTGCTAATCCTCAGAACCTGTGAATATTACCATATATGGCACAAGTGACTGCTCGTGTTATTAAATTAAGGATTTTGAAACGGGGACATTATCCTGGATTATTTGGGTGAACTCAGTGTAACCCAATGGGTCCTTAATAAGAGGGATTAAAGGGAAATTTAACTACAAGGACATATGCTATGCTTCTGATTTTGAAGATGAAATAAGATGCCAGGAGCCAAGGAATGTACTAGAAACTGGAAAAAGCAAAGAAATGAATTCTTACCTAAATCCTCTTGAGGGAGCACAACCTTGCAGACACCTTGACTTCAGCCCAGGGAAACTGATTTTGGACCTCTAAACTTTAGACTGTAAGAAAATAAATCTGTGTTGTTCCAAGCCGCAAGTTTGTGGTAATTTGTTATAGCAGAATTAAGACACTAATATAGGACCCCTGTTATTTTTAGGTGAACATAATTTGTAAATGATGCTTTACACAATGGGACAGTTAAGAAAGTTAGAATGAACTATTTTAATATTAAAACTCTCTCAAGAGGAAAAGGGTTTTATTAATATATGTAGCTGAGCTGAATAAAGAATAGCTAATATATAGTAGTACATAGTAGGTATTCAATAAATATTTGATGAACTGAAATGAATTTTAGGATTTATAAAAGAAGGCATTTAAAAAGAAATCAGTTATTCCTTCCTCTGTAACTTGAACTTGACACTGAATCATATTTTTTCAGTTCATTTGTATTCCTAAAGCTATACAATATTTAATCATTTAGATATAATTAATATTAAACAAGAAAATGAAAATGCTTTTGGGAATTTATATGATTGCATCACGATGATTAAATTTCTAACTTAATTGCTTGTTTATTGAGTCAGAAATACTGCTATACCACTTAATAATTTCCAAAAGAAAGCATATTTATGTTGTTGATCTAGGTTTGCCTTAGGTCAAAATCTATTGATACAAATGTGAAAAGTGACATAAACTTAATTCTTGTTACAAGATAAATTATTTGCTTTCTGACACAGTTTATATAAAAAATACACACAACACACCAACTTTGTGTTTCTCATGAAAAACAAAGCAGAAAATTAAGTCTTTAAAGTCAAACGGTTCTTCCATTTGATTATACTTCTGATAAATATGTGTTTGAGTCTGTATTATTATTATTTTTTTTAACTTTTAGGCACTTTTTATGACTACATATTCTAGTGGATCTTAACCTTTAGAGTGGATAAAATTCAATCCATTGTTACAATGGAGATCTAGGGGTTTCTTCCTGTGGATTCTGATGGAGCTGTTCTGGGTAGGGTGGAGAAATCTATATTTGAACAATCTCTCCTCATTATCCCTACACAGGCAGTCAGACATTTACTCTCATGCATTGAAAAGCATTTGTGCATAATCCCTTTGCATGACAATTAAGAGACAGCTTGAGTTACTCATCTTACTGGAGTACATTTTGTTTTAGTGCAAATATTTTTGTGAATCTCATGATAAATAGTATTATAATTGAGGAATTTCCGTCCTTTAAACAATTGAATCTATATTCATTGTTTCCGATGTAGACAACTTTATTTGAGAAGGAATTCCCAGGGTGAAACATTAGGGAACATCTGTCATCTTTGCAGAACCTCATAATATGAGGGACACTGCAAGTTTTAGTAAATGGATTATGAGAAATAAAACACTCTGAAAGTACATTCATGCAGTGAAACATCATGGAGGGCCTTTTACAATCTTCTAGTACTAAAAGGTGGTTAATATTATACTGTAATGTGCATGATAAACTTTCAGGGACTTGCTGGGAAAAACAAAGTATCTATGGGACTACAATGAAAAACAGTACAACTGAACTCACTCATGCATAAAAGCATTGTTACAATAATTCTTTAAAATATCCAAGAATGATTAGTATCTAAGTCCTCTTTTGTTCTTACATATAGAGTTCATTACTTTTGCAGTTACAATACTGCATTTATAATTTCTTAAATTGATAAGGAATAGAAACCTGCTTGTAAACAGTAGGACCAAATATTTATTGTGCCCATATTATTTGCCAGGCTCTGTGCTTCTGTATGGAGCCCTGGTGGTGAAGTGATTAAGAGCTTGGCTGCTAACCAAAAAGTTGGCAGTTCAAATCCACCACCTGCTCCTTGGAAACACCATAGGGCAATTCTGCTCTGTCCTACAGGGTCACTGTAAGTCGAAATGGACTCGAAGGCAATGGGTTTTGTGCTTCAGCACCGCATATTTAAGTCACATAACAACCCTGTGGATCCCTGGTGACGCAGTGGTTTAGAGCTACAGCGGCTAACCGAAAGGTTGGCAGTTCGACTCCACCAGCTGCTTCTTGGAAACCCTTTTGAGGCAGTTCTACTCTGTCCTTTAGGGTCACTATGAGTTGGAATCAACTCAATGGCAACAAGTTTGATTTTGGTTTTAACAGATCTGTGAGGTAAGTACTATTACTATCCCATTTCCCAGAGGAGCAAACTGAGGCAAAGAGAAATTTAAATTTTGTTCTAGACTATAAAATAAGTAAGAGTGCGATCTAGAATTCAAAGCTAGGATATGGAAGACCTGGAGCTGTGCCACACAGAACCCCCTTTAAGGGAGACTTGCCTGCTGCCCAGCTATGTTGTGGGGCAGGGGGATTGAGGGGTAGGGAGATATTATAAATGCCAGGCCATTTAGGCCCCATGTGGAACATTTTGAAGGGCAATAATCACTGGAGAGTCCCCTACCAGCTTTCTGAAGCTTTATCAAGTCTACACTGAAGTTTGACTTGTTTCTCTGCTCAAACCTGCTTCTTCCTTCTTCCCTTCATAGGTGTTGATTCCTATACATCCTACGTTTCCTCTCAGTGTCTCCTTCCATAAAACTTGGCCAGTGACAGGCCATTTTATCCTGAGCATGAATTTGTGCACCATTATTGAGTAATCCTATGTAGCATATAATAATAATCCTTTTTCTATAAATGTAAAAATTCATAGGCACAAATGTAAGAATTAAATATTAAGAGATATGACAAATTGAATTGTAACTGGATAAAATGGAATATGTATTTTTTTCAAGATATTTTTTAATCCTACCCTCTTTGACCATCCTACTTCCATGCTACCTACAACTATAGTCAACATGGTACTTATATTAAGAGAGTCAAGGGCAAGGCAGAAAAAACAGAGCCCATGGCAGGTAGTTCATTGGAGTGAATTTTATATGCAGAAATAGTTACAAAGGCAGTGAAGAAATGGAAGCCAAACAAGAGGCAGTGAGGAAACTCTGAAAATAGCAACCTCAGGGAGCAGTGTCCCTCTCATGAATACCACTAGGGAGAAGGTAGTATTCTTGAGGACTCCCTAGGTTGTTCAAAGGGTTAACAAGCTTGACTGCTAACTGAAAAGCTGGGGGTTTGAGTCTACCTTGGAATAAAGACCTAGTGTTCTACTTTCCAAAAATCAGCCATTGAAAACCCTATGGAGCCCAGTTCTACTCTGACACACATGGGATCACCATGAATCATAGTCGACTGGATGGCAAAAGGTACTGTTCTTGAACCCAGATGAAGGCTGGCTAGAAGGAGCTAGAAACATAGTGGGGCATCCATCAAGAGCTAGGAACACAGAAAGAGGTGCTGTTGAGAAGAAACTGAAACACAGAAAAAAAAAAAACTGCCTACAGAGTAAAGGAGATACATATCTTGCCCTCTTCCTTCTTCCTGTCCTCCCTTTTGCACCCTTTTATCTGTCAAAGAGGTAAAGGAGCCTGGACAATGTAGTTAGACAGGCCAACCCTTGAGTGGCAGCACAGAACCAGAAGAGGGAGAAGGGGAAGCATCTGAGAACAGACTAATGAGAGGCCCAGCACCGAGATGTTTAGTCAAATCAGTGACAAAAATTTTAACTACAGAGAGACAAAGCCAGAACCCCACAGTATGCTGCTATTCCTTTCACTATTAATAAACCCTGTGTCTGCTTGATCAACCAGTTACTCCCAACGCTTTTTCCATAACACATTTCTTCATCTTGCCCACAGAATCTTATATTATAAATTGTCAAGTTCTAAAAGAAATCAAGACATGTTATCTGTAGCCATTCATAGATCAAGTAGACCAGTAACCTTATCAAAGATAGCAAGCTTCAATTGTTTTTCTATTCAGATCTTCAAGAGTCACATTTATCTTGCAAGCACACTAGGAAAAAAAACAAGGCATATGATTCTGATATTTTGTGAGAAAAGCAAAAGAAGCTAGACAATTTGTATAATGATAATACCAGTAAATGCAAGGTTATTCAAGTTCATTTACCACTTAAGTGGGAAAACAAAAAAACCTTTACTTACAAAAAACATTCTATAGATTATTTGAATACTGTGATGTTTTACATACTTTGAAGCTGAAGGTTGTTTTCAGAGAGATGAAGAAAAGAACCCTGTACTAAATAGCTCAGGGAACATTACATTATCACTTAGGAATATCTCAGGGAGCTTTTTGCGCTTTCCTAATAAGCATAACAAGAGATAGTGTGTAAGTAAATTTAGATTAAAATATATGTATATATATTTCTCCCTCTCTTTTTGTATCTCTGTTCCATAAGTGTCTGATATCCCAGATATTCTTAACTCTAGGCCCCTTTTCCCTTGTCTTAGCAAGAAACTAATTGTCAGCCCTGTACTTTGACAATACGAAGTATGTGATTTTTCTTTCTACCTGACAGTTTGCCAATATTGTTGTGACTTATAGGTTCTTTTATTTTTTTTTTAATAGATCATATTGAAGATAAGTTACAATTAAATACACTCATTTTAGGTGTACATCTTGGTGAGTTTTGACAAATTTGTACACCCACTTAACTACTGTCACAAATGAAATCTAGAACATTTCCATCACTCTAAAATGTCCTTCATGTTTCTGCCCAGCAAAGCCCAAGCCCTACTCCTAACTCCAAGATTCACTTGCTGTCACTGTAGATTATATTTGTTTTTTCAGACTTTTATATAAATGACATCATATGTATGTACTCTTTCCTATCTGGCTTCTTTCAATCAACATAATGCTCGTGAGATTTATCACTTTTTTTTGTATCAACAGTAATTTCTTTTTATTGCTGAGCACTATTCTATTGTTTGACACATCACGACTTATTTATTCTTTCACCTGCTGATGGGTTGTTTCTAGTTTTTGGCAAAATTTGCAGTAAGAATATAAAATGGTACAACTACACTGGAAAACAGTTTGACAGTTTCTTATAAATTTAAACATAAACTTACCATATGAATCAGACTCCATTCTCAGCTACTTACTGGAGAGAAATAAAAACATGTCAACACAAAGACATATAAGCAAACAATGTTGAGGTTTACTGAGCCCTGTGATCTTGGAAAAGCGGATCATTTAGAAGTCCCTTTTGTGTTCCAGAAAAACGCTTACTAGAACCACTCTTTCTTATATGATTAATGGATGCCTCCTTGTTTATCTATGACAAAGTCAGACACAGACCCTCCAAATTCCCATCATTTCCGTCAAAAATGATTAGTTGGACTGATTTTTTCTACTGATGAATCAGAACAAAATGCCCATTAATCTGACTTGATCAAATTTCAGATAAGCTTCCCCCAGACCCCTGAAATTTGACCCATTCTCAGCCTGAGCCAGCATACTCACTACTGAAAGAAAAAAAAAAGTGATTATGCTGGCTCAGGCTGAGAATGGATCAAAGTTCAAGGGCCTGGGGGAGCTTAACTACAGTTTGATCAAGTCATATTAATGAACATTTTATTCTGATTCATCAGTAGGAACAATAATTCAGCTAATCATTTTTGAGGAAAATAATGGGAATTTGGAAGTTTTAATGACCCCTTTCAGAGAGACAGAGAATAGGTTGACCTCAGGGTAAAAAAAAAAAAAAAAAAGAAACTCTGTGATCAACTGTCTTATCAGGTCACTTGCAACACTCCCCTGCCATCCTCACACCTATCTTTTTCTAACCTTAGAAATCCTTGGGTGATGCAAAATATTACTGTACTGCACTCACTCATTGATAACTGACAAGAGTGGTGATTCAAGCCTACTTAGAGGTATTTTGGAAGAAAGTCCTGATGATCTACTTCAGAAAAATCAGCCGTTGAAAACCCAATGAAGCATAGTTCTACTCTGACACACACGTGGTTTCCATGAGTCAGAATACTCTCGTGTTAAAACAAAAATCATGTTAAACCAATTATAGAAATTGATTGAAGTTTACTGAATACGTGATTTGCAAATTGGGGTAACATTTTGACTAGGGAGTCAAAAATGTTTTGGAGAGACCCTCTAAAGACTCTTATACCCATCTTATCAGTATTGCCATGGGAAAAACGGCTGGGGAACAGTGTTCACATGACAATTTACCCTGAAACACAGTTTCCCATCTGACCCTGGAGTTCCTATGTCTCTAAACTGACCGCATATAGATAATTCTTCAAAAGAGCCCAATACTTAAGGCAAAACAGTCTCCCACTAAGCTGCTTACTAGGCATTTGTTTTATTTAAAGATGACTTTCCAAAAAAAAAAAAACAACTGTTGCCATCGAGTCGATTCTGACTCATAGTGACCCTACAGGACAGAGTGGAACTGCCTCATAGGATTTCCAAGGAGCAGCTGTCAGATTCAAACTGCCGACCTTTTGGTTAGCAGCCATAGGTCTTAACCTCTTCACCACCAGGGCTTTAGGAAATCAATTTTCTCAAGGCCTGAGGTTCAAAAGAAGATCTCAAGGGCAATGACCTGGGTGGGTCATTCCAACTCCATGGACTCTATAGATATCTGGATTCAAGGGAATTAACACTTTTTCTCAGCTGTTGGCAACTGTTTTCATTTGAATTTTTTTTTTTTTTTATAAAAGAAAAGCCTTTTTCTGCCTGAGCTTTAAGACACTTGCAGATTTCATGGTCAGGAACATTCTCCATATTACTATAGCTACCCGCCCTCTATTACAATAGCTCCTTTCACCTTCCTGCAATAATTCTTTCAAAGACACTCTCCTTACCTAGGTTCAGGTTTGTTTTTATTTGACAACACTAGTGTTCATAGATTCTTCTAACTTTAATTAAGTTTTATTTGCACACACAATTAAACGTGTTTTGTTTGAGATGTTTTGCCCATGCAAATGACAAAATAGTCATAGATTTATAAAATGTTCCACTTGATAGTAGTGTCTAATACAATGTTTTACTTTTCAGGTGAGAAAACTTGTAAATTAAGGAAATGAGGTGTCTTCTCCTGCGTTACAGAACAAGGAACTTGGAGAAATATGTCTAGAACCTTGGCATCCTGGCTCTTTGTCAGCTACAAATTAGCTTACAAACCATCTAGCTTATAATCAATACCCAAATTTTGCCAGGGAAGATTTTTAGTGCACTTTGTCTGTAAGTCCCAGAATACATCATTTTCACATTTATAAAAAGTGTAATAGCATTTTCCTGCCTTTTAAATTCTGGCCTGAATCCTATTATTCGTATACTTCATAGATAGCCAACAATGATTGCACAATCACACTTTATTTCTCAACTCACATTTATAATCTGCAGTGTCTAGGTATTTTAATTTATTTAACACTTCCCTACACTTGTCAAAGATGAGAGGGTTCCTGTATTATAAATCACTAATGCTTTCCAGTTTGCAAACTGACATAGAAACAACTGAACACATTATATTTAGTGTTCCTTTTTTGTTTCTGTAAGATTTGCCTAAAATGGCAGGCTTGCCCATATTTGCAAATGTCTTTATTCTTTTTTGATTTATTTTACAAGTGTCAGCTTATTTTTGATAGTAGGCTCACCTCTTCTTGTTAGCTGCCGTCCAGGTGATTCCATGTCAGAGTGACCCCATGTGTGCCAGAGTAGAACTGTGTTCCATAGGAGTTTCAATGGCTGATTTTTCAGAAGCAGATGGCCAAACTTTCCTTCGGAGACGCTTCTGGGAAGACTTGAACCTCCAACCTTTCGGTTAGCAGCTGAGCATGTTAACCATTTGCACCAGCCTATCATATTTTCATTCTATTAGTGTATCTGTCCATAGTCAAGTGTCCCTTATTTACATATTCAAAAAATATGTACCCTTATTAGACAAATATCAGAGCTGCTACACAGTATTTTTGTTTTTTTTTAATTTTAATACTCTTTTTTTTCTTTCTTACCTTATCATTTATTGAATTGATACAATTTCATTGTCAGGATCTCTCAGTATGATTCTTTGCCAGACACTGTTCTAAGAACTTTACATATTTTAACTCATTTAATTCTCCGACCAATACCTTGGGATATGTACTATTGTAATCCTTATTTTACAGATAAAGCAGTTGAGGCACAAATAATTTAAGTAACTTGCCAGAGGTTACAGCTCAGGTAAATAGCACAGCTAGCATTCAGTGTTCTCAATCAGTAGGCCACATTGCCGCCAATCTTCAAGAATCCTCTTTATTGGTAAATAGCACAGCTAGCATTCAGTGTTCTCAATCAGTAGGCCACATTGCCGCCAATCTTCAAGAATCCTCTTTATTGTTATATTCTATTACCACATAATTAGTCCAAAATTTTCATTAATCTTTTTAAAATCCCCTTTTCTACAGAGCAGAATATGCTTCTGACTATACCTAGAACAGTGACACTTTTCTCCCCAAATTTTTCATCACTACTTTTAAGTAGGCAAGACTTCTTTTTTTTAATTAAAATTAAGTAAATATTGAAGTTTCCTGGTTATGGTCCCAATCTTCAGGAAGATGACACTGGCAAAGATGACAAGGCAAAGAAGGAATTTATTACATGGTTTTATTGAATGTACAGTTGGAAGAAAATGATGTCCTTCTAAAACCTCATTCAAATACACTCCATCATGCTTTCACTCTTGTTTCATTGATTTAGAACCAAATCAAGACCTTTGCTGAAATTTTTATCTTTAGAAATAAAAAAGTCATACATTTGAAGGTAAAAACTTCAAGCTGTTACTGGAGTTGTAGCAGATTAGATAGGCACTGTAATCCATTGCCCTGAAATGGAGCCTATGCTTGCAATGCTGAACCATGTTTAGCTTGTGATTGGTTAGAATGAGAAGACAGCCAGGTTGGAAAAGAATAGAACCATGGGCTCCCAGTCTCTGTCCACTGTGGATGGGGTAAAAGATAGCTATCCTCACAGGTCATCTATTACCACATATGTACATTTGTATTCTGCCAGAGTTACATAGTTTAGACATCTACAAGAGTTCCAAAACTAAGGTGCCTGGCATGGCTGGGGTGGCTGCCTCAGGTGTAGTCCCAACTCCGTTTTGTAACTTCTGCTTCTGCGTTCCTGAGAATGTAACCTTGACTTCCTAATACGTATATGGTCCTGGGTCTTTGGCTTGGTGGAACCAGTAGACTGAGTTCTTCAACCCTATAACTATGCCTATTTGACTGTAGTTTTTCTAAGCATTGGTTTTCATTTTGTGGGATCCAACATGTCCCCAGCTCAACTTGCCTTTGCTCTCAACAAACCTATTTACTTTCATTTTAAACAGAGTACATATACTCGATGACATTTCTTGGCTAACCAGGCAGGAGTCACAGATGACTCATCTTCTGTGTTCCTGAGAAGCTGTGGACCCAGCACTTTGGTACCAGCACAAGCCCCTTGTGCTCAGACTTTCTCCTCAGGCTCTCAGGGTTGCCTAAAGTATGCCCTCTCAAACCTTGCCTCCATTTTATTATGAAGATGGCTCTTTGAGAGATTTATTGTCAGTCCTCTGTCTTATTGTTATTTCTGATTGCTTCTTCAGCATCTTGCTGAGTTTATTGTCATTTTAAGTTTTGCTAGACTAACATCTAGCTGCCAAATTTGAAATTTCTCTCTTTTCTAGTGTATCTTAAAGGTTTCAGCACATATTCAGGCAGGTTAGAGGGCATATAATTTTTTCGTGCCCATCCAAGTTCTGCATGTGAAAAATTTCTTAGTGAGGTGGGGAATATCATGCCTAAGTCTCAGGCAGGGCCTCCCTTGGGGATTCCTGCTGCTTCTATGAGAAATCATTATGGACCGAGTATCATCTTATATCTCTACTACCAGCATGCACTCAGTAAGGGAAATTTAGAAGATCAATGGCTATTGTGGGCCTCACTTGATTTAAACAAACTAACCTTTCTGTGCAGTAAATTAAAAGCTAAAGGCTCCTGAAATAAACAAATCCAGTGGAAAGCCTTTATTAATTGGTACTTAAGGCTTCCAAAAGACAAAAAGACAGCAAAATTGCTTCTGCAAAAAATCATCTCAAAGCAGGCTAGACGAATCAAAGAATTCCAATATCAGGGCTCTGCCCTGGTACCTAAAGTTTTTCTGGTGATAGTCCTCTTACCTCCATCTACCCCTGTGGCAGCTAGTCCTCTCTACCAATCTCTGCCTTCTTATTCTTAAAACACTTTGAACTTCCCCATTACACTAAGGAACCTTTAGAAGAGACCAAACTTGTTTTTGAGATGTCTTTTAAGGTCAGATAACCAGACAAGCCTCAGAATCCTCCTCATGTTACCTTCACCTCCTGGTCCAAAGTGGAACTTCATAAAATTCTAAAGGAGTTAACTAACCCTTGCAAAGATCCTCAAAAGTTTATACAAAATTCAGGATATGAGCTCAGACTTATGAACCTGGGCTGGAAGACTTATATCATTTAATAAGCATGCTCGTTGGACATGGAGATGCCCAAATGTGGATGGAAGAAGCTGAAGGGAAAGATACGGCATAATCTTTGATTATCAGGACTGATGTCCCTGGTCTTGTGCTATTAAACCAATCTAAAGCTATTATTGTCATCCTTCTTAATGCCGTTCTCAAAGTTCTTCCCCATAAAATAGACTGGGCTAAAGTTCAACTCTGCAAGCAAGAAAAGGATGAAAATGTTTATAATTATAGGGACCATTTGCCCAAACTTTTCCAGGAACATTGAGACCAAAAACTAGAAGAACCAGGGGTAGACATTTCCTTCAATCCCATATTCCTTAAAGGGGTTCTACCTTGAGCTCACTAAACTGGTCAAACGGCATATACTTGATTGAGAAAACGTCTCTAATCCTGAATTAACCACCTTAGCCTATAAATTAACTCAAACATTAAAACAGAAGAAGGAAACAGAACAAAAAAAATCTAAAACTAAACAAAATAAACTTATGGCCCTGGAATTGCAATAATTACAAACTCAAGTGCAGGAGAAGGTCCCCCTCCAGAGAACACCCCCTAAAAATAATATTGACCCTGGGACTAACGTCTGCTTTTATTGCAAAAAGCGCAGGCATGTTAAAAAAGACTCCTTCAAATTAAAAATCAAGTCCAGTAATCTAAAGTGGAACAAATATCCTCAAAGTCAGAATGAAGGGGCTCTGAGGATCCTACAGGGGCTTTTCCTATGGTAGCACTAAACTCACAAAGAGAGACTACTATCCAAATAATGGAGAAGCATATAAATTTTTAATTGACACAGATGCTACCTTATTTTCCATTAACTCCACAGATTTACAAAAGCCTTTCCCTGGAATAATAAAACCTCTAAAATAGTGGGGGTTGCTAATCAAGAACAAATTCTATCTCACTCCCAACCTGTTCCTGTTTGTTTCGAACCTATAGAAGACATGTATCCTTTTTTACTTAATTTAGACTCTCCAGTAAACCTGTAAATCTTGTGAGAGATTTTTTGTCAAAACGGAATTGTCAACTAAAATGTTCTGAAACCAGACAGATAATACTAAACTTACCTGAAACTAGTCAACTGGACCCTCCCTTAGATAACCAATTAAATGAGGAAGCCCTTTGCTATGCAAGCACTTAGCTTGACACCAGAGAAGAACCATGTCTCAGTATCTCCCACCGTTACCAAATGCCTTTCATCAGTACCTAAAAGCCAATGGGCCACCACATCTACTGATGTTGGCCAGGTATTATCGGCAGAATCTATTAAAACCGTTGCCTAAAATTTCACAATACCTCTTGAAATGGGAGGCCAAAGAAGGGCCTTCTCCTATTATTCAAGATTTTCTTCCTAAAGGTTTGATTATTCTTTGCACTAGTTGATGCAACACTCCAGTCTTCCCTGTTAAGAAACTCAGCTATTGAAGACAGAGATTTGTGCAGGGCTTACGTGCCATTAACAGTATAGTAATTCCTACATTTCTCTGGTTCCTAATCCTTATCTACTTCTTTCTAATGTACCTCCTGAAGTGACCCACTTTACAGTGGCTGATTTACGCAGTGCTTTCTTTAGCATACTTGTGCATACAGACAGTACTTAATTTGCCTTCACGTGGAGGGACCAACACTATACTTGGACTGTGATGTCTCAGGGCTTCACTGAATCCTCTACCTCTTTTTCTGATTTTACATGCTGATTTACAACCATCATAGTTTACTCAAGGTTCTACTTTATTAAAATATGTGGATGATTTATTGGTATGCTCTAATTCTCAACAAACCTGCCTTACAGATAATAGCCTGTTGTTTCATTTGGCCACTAGAGGGCAGAAGACCTCCAAGGAAAAATTACAATTAGCTGAACCTTCTGTTAAATATTTAGGACATGCAGTTTCTGCGAAGGGGATTACAATTGATCCCGAAAGGAAAGAAATGATCCTGGCTTATCTCTAAGAAACCTCTAAGAAATAACTAAGAGGAATCATGGGGTTCTGTGGTTATTGTAGAATCTGGATACCAATTTTTTCTTTATTAGCTCAAGATTTCTACCAATATTTAAAAACTTCAGAACCTGATCCCTTTAAGGTCTCTGAAGAGAGCCAGAAGGCCATCATCAAGCTGAAAGAAGCACTAATTAATACTCCCACCTTAGGATTTCCTAGACTTTTCACTATTTGTACATGAAGTGTCCAACAATACATTAGGATTCCTCACTCAAAAACATGGAGGACAACAAAGACCCATTGGATACTACAGTATTCACTTAGATCCTTAGCTAAGGGTTATGCCCCTTGCCTCAGGGCAGTTTCTGCAACTGCTAAACTGGTTGAAAGTACGGCAGATGTGGTTCTGGGAAATTTTTTAGATGTCTTTGTTTCCCATGCAGTGTCAGTCATTTTAAATTCAACTTTGACCCAGCATTTAACAGCTAACAGACTAACTTCCTATGAAGTTCTTATTTTAGCTGCTTCAAATATTCGTTTGCATACTGTAACTTCATTAAACTCAGCTACTTTATTACTCTCACTTAATGAAGATGATTGCCCTGCCCATGACTGTTTAAATCTTACTGAATAACTTTTGTCCCCCAGACAAGATTAACAAGAGACCTCACTTCCAAATCTGACTTGGTTTTATTTGTTGATGGATCATATTTAAAACGTGAACCTACTAGCTCTTGTTACCAGGGGCTTTATGCCATGACCACTTGCATCAAATTCTTCTAAGGTGGCACTCTTCCTGAAGTCACTTCAGCTCAACAAGCTAAACTGATCACACTCACAAAGTCTGGCAAATTGGCTTCTGGACAGTCAGTAACTGTTTATATGGACTCGAGGTATGGATTCAGGGTTGTTCATGATTTTGGTATGTTATGGAAACAGAGGGTTCTTAATCTCTTCTAGGATATAAATTTGTATTATTGATGATTTGTAGGTTTTCTTATGGGGTAAAAGCTTTTCCCAGCTGTCAAGCTTACCTTTGTGGTGAAGAAGCTTCCTAAAAATATCATCCCCACTTGGGGAGCCCTAAGGTAGCCTGTAGTAACCAAGGTATGCATTTTTATGGACAAATAATTAAAGACATAGACAAATTTTTTTCCTATCTTCCAGAGGCTTCACTGTCCTTATCATCCTCAATCCTCTGGCGTAGTTGAAAGAACTAATGGTACACTAAAAACTCAATTAGCCAAACTTTCCAAATCTTTACAATTACCTTGGACTAAAATGTTACTTCAAGGTCTCTTAAAATTGAGAACTACTCCCTTTGGATCCCACAAATTAACTCCTTTTGTGATTATTACTGGGCGGCTTATGTCCTTCCCTTATTGGGCAATCTGCCCTGAATCAAATTTAACTCAATCCCACTCATTCCGATATTGCAAGTCTTTAATTCAGTATTTTAAGGAATACTCTTCACAAGTTGCCTTAGGCTGGGTTCTCTAGAGAAGCAAAACCAGTAAAGCGTATAAATATATATATAGAGAGAGATTTATATCAAGGAAATAGCTCAGGTAATTGTAGAGGCTAAAACGTCCCAAGTCCACAGATCAGGGTAGAGGCCTCTCCCAGTTCACGTAGCCACAGAAGCTGGTGAACCCAAGGTCAGCAGGTTGGAGAGGGGCTCCTGCTCACAGGCTGTGAAGGTCAATGAATTCCAAAATCAGCAGACAAGACCACAAGGTTTCTCCTGATTCATGTAGCTGCAGCGGCTGGCAAACCCAAGGTCAGCAAGTCGGGGAACCGGACTCTTGCTCGCAGGCTGAGAAGTTCAACAAATTCCAGGATCAACAGGTAAGCTCCTAGCTCAAGTCCCATGAACCGGATGCGAGACAACAAGAGGAAGCTGCTGAGTCTGGAACAAGCCAAAAACCTTGGCAAGGTGAGCAGGCAGAAAGTAACCAGCGGAAGGCTGAGAGATGAAACTGAGAGGGCGGTGAGCTGCCACAGGCCCTGCCTCCACCAGTACCACTAGGCAGATTCCATCATGGGGGTGATCACAACATTATACAACTGCTAAAACACTGAGAATAATGGTCTAGCCAAGTTAAAGATGCTGTTGATAATCAGAAACAAGAAATGTCCAAACTACCCAGTATTCAGCCTGGAGACTGTGTCTATTGGAAAATACACCAATTAAAAGATTCTCTTGAACCTTGATGGAAAGGATCTTACTTGGTCTTTCTCACTAATCATTGCTCTACTAAATTACAGGGAGTTAAGACTTGGATTCATCTCTCCCAGGTGAAGAAAGCTACAGTTCCTGCCTGTACAATTCAATCTACTGAGGGACTTAAGCTGAAATTCAAATGCCTTGGACCAGAAGCAGACGACTGCGTCCAATGCAGACAGCTTTCCAGATTGCAGAACAAGACCCCTCAACCATTCTGTCAAATCCGTTGAGGTCATTGGACTTTGTTTAATCCTTTTTGCTTTTGAGGTTGCTTTGTGCTGTCAACTTGGGTTTATTGACTGGTAAGAATTTTCCATACAGACTATTGATATATTTGCTATCTGTTTCATATTCATTGCTATCCTTATGCTAGTGGCTGTATTATACACTTTGGTATTATCCCCTGTTTTCATACTGTTCTTTTTCCTTGCAAATAAGTGAAATACTTTTTGTCAGTTTAATCTTTTGGATGTTATTTTGTTACTCACCCTGTTATTTTACTGGAGTTGTTATTGGCCTGTTTTAAACACTTGTTGATGCTCTAACCCTTATCTCTTTCCTCATTGCTATTCTTTTGCTAGTCAGTTTACCCACAGTGTCATTCCCTGTTTTGAGAACTTATACTTGAATGGTAGTTGATAGTGACATTTGTTTTCTGGTAACTATCATTTTTTATTACCTTTCCATTATTATATTATTTTTGGTTTGTATTTTTCCACTATGAGGCTCTTCTTAAGAATTCTGTTATTGTTTTTCACTACTCCAACTAACATCAGGCACAAAAAAGCCTCTGTCAAGCTACCTCAGTCAGTAGCTAGCACCAGTAATCGGATTGATTGCTGGATTTGTCATCAAATTCCAAAAACTGGCCATGATAACTCTGATCTGCTGGCCTTACCAGTACTTAATTACAGTTTTATACCCAGTGCTATGGTAAACAAATGCTAGTGCTACTGCTAGAGGATCTATTGGTGTTAGAATATGGCATCCATCAAACTTCCATATTTATCCCTTGGTACTGTTTTTTCCTCTCTTCTGTTTGGACAAATCCTGAAGTTGCTTATAGTGATGGATGCCCTATTCCTTTTGTTGGCAATGACCAATACTATAAAGCCTTAGTAGATTTCTGCAATTATGAGAATCAAGATGCCCCAATTTGCCACATTTAAAGGAGAAATCAGAGTTAGGTGAATTGTCCATTTCTAATGGCTCTTTTACTGAAAAATGGCTTGAAGAAGCAAACCAGACTATCCTTTTCCCTGATACTTAAATTGGAACAGAAACAATTTGTGCATCCCAGGGTATGTATTTTTATGTGAAGCAAGAGTTAATTCCACTTGTTGCACTTGGATAAATACATCAGGAGAAGTAGAACAAGACCTTAAGCCGGTACTCCAAAAGGAAACCTGGCTTCATGTACCTCCTATGTGATTCACTTTCTTGACATCTTTAGCTGGTTACCTAAAGGTGCTGGATCATGGATTCAACTCGTATTATTTACTGGTCTACTAATATTTATTGCAATAATAATTGTTATTGGGCTAATCAGATGTTGTATGAAATGTATGACTAGTGCTATTACCCAGAACAATGGGTAAACTGATTAGTCTACAAAAAGAATAATGTACAATGAAAGTGTTCATGTTTCAAATGGTTACTAGCTTACTCCCTGAAACAGAGCCCTTAGGTGCCAGGTTATTCCTCCAATGCAGCCAAGCCTCACACAGACCATAACAACTGGGTTGCAAGAAGCAAGAGGCTTAAATTATAGCATGGTGAAGACAGCATATGATGCCCAGCTACTTTTCACATTTATAGTGTCTGGGATCTTAAAGGCTTGTTAACCAAGCAACCATCCAAAACAACCACCTGCAGTCCATGCAGAAGAAGGCCCTCTTTTTATTAGTGGTTAATGAGGTCATCAAATAATTTAGCTATAAATTCTTGATCAGAAGGAGGGAATGTGCAAGGGTTCCAAAACTGAGGTGCCTGGTATGCCTAGGGTGGCTGGCTCAGGTATAGACCCAACTCCATTTTGTGACTTCTCCTTCTGCATTCCTGAGAAAGTAACCTTGACTTCTTCATATGCATATGGCTCTGGGCCTCTGGAGGGGGGGGACTAGCTGACTGACTTCTTTCCATTCATATGCATATGGTCTTAGCCTTCTGGCTGGGTGGAAGCAGCAGACTAACTTTTACCCATTCATAGCATATGACCTTAAGCCTCTGGCTGGACACAGATAACAGATCCTGGCCCCCTATCAATCATCTTGTGACCCCCTTGCAAGCATGTATTTCTGCAATTATGTGAGTATACTCAGTTACCTTAACTCACATATATTTTGTTAACCAATACCAACCAAAGCCCCCCTTTGAGATATACCACCTTCCACTTTACTGATTGCTTGCCTACCAATCAGAATATTGTAATCTCATTTCTTGATTCAACCCTATAACTATACCGTGTGACTGCAGCTTTTTGGAGTTCTAGTTTTCACTTTGTGAGATCTAACATGTCCCTGGCTTGAGCTACCTTTGCTCTCAATAAATCTCTTTACTTTCATTTTAAACATAGTACACATTGTCACTTGATGACAGACATTTTGTTTATAAAGGGCTCATCAGACCTGTTTGAATTTTTTTACAGAGAGATGGCCATAGTTTATGGAGATCCATATTCTTGCTAATACTTTACATGACACTTTTTCCCCCACTTTTTAGTTTTTGCCTAACTGATTAGAGTATTAAATAATACTTATTTCTATTTTTTCCCTGAATATTGGAGAAGTCAATTCTCTTTATAAATGCTTTACCATCCATTCTAGTTTCTCTTTCAAGAGTTGCCTCTTCACATTCTTTGTCAATATTTTTCTAGGGCAATTTATCTTTTCCTCTTTAAATTGTGGAATATTCCTTATATATACTTAATAACACTATTTGATCAATTATATGTGTTACAAATATATATTGTTCTAGATTGTGACTATTTAACTTTGTTTATGGAATCTTGCTGTACATATTATTTTTTTAATCTTAATGAACTTGAAAAAATGTGTGTGAACTGAACAAGTACAATTTATGATATCATTGTTGTTATTTATTCTTAACATAAATTATTGATTTTTGTATATTATCATATAATATTTTAAAGGCAAAACTGACAATATAGAATGTCAGCCCAAGAAAGCAATCAACATAGCCGAGATCTCTGACATCATGATAAATGAGAAACAAATGAAAATTTCACCTTCAATAAAAGAATACTTACAGGAACATGATAGATGTCTTAATTTATTTAGAGAATATCTATGAAAAGTAGATTGTTCTATGTTGTGTTAAAGGACAGATATATAACTGGGGATTGAGAGACCATAAGACAGTATATGCAGGAATGCCTGGCCACAACAGTGAGGAGCCTGTCAAAAATTTCAAAATGAAGACAATAGGAATGGTTTCACAGTATTAAGCATATACAAGATCATTGTAGATATGTAAATTTATCTTAATGAGACAAAACGTTTCTCATAATAGAACAAATTTTGACTGTAAATTAATTACCTGTACAAATGCATTAAAAAAAAAATCTATCAGAAAGAGAAAGATGTTAGAAGCCTAACACAATAGCAAGCAGAAAAGCCCTCATTTACAATTCTAGTTTCAATTTACAGAATTGTAACTTAAATATATTTAAAAAAAAATAAAAATGTTGGCTCAGTGAACTGGCAGACTAGGTATGGTACTAGTTTCGAGTAGCATTGCATATATGGCTTCAAAGAATGCCAGCAAGTCGCTTTATCTAACTATAATGGACATGTCAGTGTTTGCCCTCATTCTTAATGCATATCTAATCAGTACTGTGAACATGATGCATGTCAGCAACTTATATTCTTCCAGTTTAGAAACTCCAAAAGAAAGATATTACTTTTTTTCCCTCAGAAGTCAATGCCATAAAGTAATGAGTATGATATTTATTGGATCTTAACTTCTCTCTTGGACCAAGCACTGAGAAACTAGGGAATGATAACAGGACTGTATCCATCAAAAATATGAAGAAGGAGAAATGATATAATAATATAATACTATTAACATAAAACAATAATTTGGTAGAATCCTAATTTTTATGTAGTTGATATACTTACGTAAAGAGAAATAATTTTATTAAAAAATGTAAAACAATATACCAAAATAGTTGGAATAAATTTAAAGTGGCTTTCGTATTTCAAAGAATCTAAAACTAAAAAAAAACATTCTGTGCCCCAAATTAACTCAGAATAAAGCCAGTCAATGAGATGACAGTCAATAAATAATAGATCAGAGCTGGTTAAATAATTTTACCAGGTTAAAGAAAGATAAGAATAATGAAGATTATGAGGAGGAGCAGGAAGAGAAGAAGAAAGGTTGTTCAATTGCATTGCTTTGTGATAATCTGAATGAAGATTAAAATCAAATAATAAAATTCTCCAGGTTGTAGAGAAGCCTCATGGACATGAATTCAAACATTTTTACTCCTGTCTAATATTTTCTTTGGTGTCATAGCAAAATGACAAGAAAGGGAGGTTGCATTTTTCATAAATCAAATCCCAGTGAATACAACTTTTCTGATATTTTTGTCAACATTGAAAGGAATTTTATTTCATTTTGAAGTCCATTTTTCAAATTTGTATATAGAACGACACTAAAGCCTGGTAAGTGAAATCAACAAATTAAATGGAAAATAAAGAGTGATGTGTAGATTGACATTTATACAGTCAAACATTTTGATTTTTTAAAGGGGAACATATTGTGATGGGAAAACAACACATCAGTACATAATGGAAATTTTATGTTAAAAATTATACTCCATGGAAATAAGAGATAGAATAAGAATGGAGGCCTAAATTTTTTTTATACTCAACAAGTATAAAAATCGATTCATGAACGTAAAACGTAGGTTATATTTATAGGAAGATTCCCTAGTAAGAAGTGTGAGTCAGGATCATAAAATAGTTCTGAAAAGACATAAAAGATGTATTATGAAAGCAAAGCCATGGTGTGGAACAGCAATAGACTCTTTTACATTTAACTGTTGTTGTGATTTTTTTTTTTTAACTTGGACCGTAAAGTTCAAAAAGAACTACGTTGAAATGCTTGGAAACTCTGTATATTTTAAGTCCTAGTATTTCATGTGCTGCCTTGACATCTTTGAGCCTCACAGAGCCCTAAAGTCCTAACCATCAGTTTCCCTGTTTTCTCCAAATATGCCCCCTACCAGTGGGAAAGCTTCGACACCCAGCTAGTTCCTCTTTCAGTGGGCCGGCTACACTCCATTAAGTCCTCAACCTGACAGGTTTCACTTCCCTGGCAGCCCACAAAATGATTCAAACAAGCCAGTCACGTCCTCCTGTGAGAACTAGGGGGCATCCCAACTTGTTACTACAATGTCTGCCTCCCACCTGCCTGCTGGTTCACTCTGCTGAGTGCAGTCTCCCCCCGCCCCCGCCATGTAGCCTCTGTGATGTGTGGTGTTCTTCTCCCCTGATTTGTGAATATATATGACTAATAAATGGCTGCCAATCTCATCTGTCCAATGTTGAATGTTGTGTGTTCAGGCATTTCCCAGAACCCTAGGACAGGACTACTTTCCTTACCAATGGGGTGAAGAGGAGGCAGGCAAAACACTATGGCATATTTTATTTCTGGTGAACTGAGAAACTGTTGGAAAGCCAAACAAGGTCTGGCTGCAGCAAAAGTGCTTTTAAGATGTTATTGTTTATGGAAGTATTACCATGTTGTGGAATTGTGACTTAAACACTCTTTTAAATAATAGAACTTACTCTTTATCATTATGAGAGTTTTGTATTTCCATTGTACCAGAGAAGAATAATATTTAGCTGATACAAATTTGATCTGTACCAATTGATCATTAAGTCACTTAGGAAATGATATACTGTATTTTTAAGCAAATAACGTGCATTTTCCTGAATTTGTTTGCTGGCCATGCCATTCCACCAGGAGGTATTTTTGTAAGCATGCTATACTAACTTTTTTTTACAGCAACATGTGGAAGAGGATTGGCATGGTGGTACCTGTGAAGGTGCCTCATTGGGGTTGGGCACAGCCGGCAAACAAATGCAGAAGGTGTGTGTTATTTGTGTAAAAATATGTTAATTTAGTGCTCATTTAAATATTTCTAAATACCTATGGATACAAAGAGAATAGTGATTCACATTTTGGTTTCTCTTTAGTTCATTGCTAAGGTAAATAATTTTAAAATTGCATAACCTACAAGAATATAGATGTAATGTTTATTGTGTTGTTGGTAGTTGCCCTCGAGTCAATTTCAACTCATGGCCACTCCAGTTGTGCAGAGCAGAACTACTCCATAGGGTTTTCAAGGTTGCGATCTTTCAGCAGCTATTGCTAGGCCTGTCTTCTGAGGTGTCTCTGGGTGGATTGAATCTTCAACCTTTCAGCTAGTATCCAATCATTAACCATCTGTGCCACCTAGAGACTCAAATAATTTATTGTGTACTTTTATAGATATTAATTAAGAAGAAGAAGAAAACAAAGCTATTAATAAGAAAATTAATTAAAATTGTAATACTGAAAAATATGATTTAACAGTTGATAGTTAAATATACCTCTATTTTTATAGAATATTAGGAATGTGAGTATAAAATTGATAAAAATGAGACTAACTTCCCTAAAACCTAGAATTTAGATTAAATGAAGAGATAGAGAGATAGATAGACATAGATACATAGTGGCGTCCCAAGGTGGTGTGAACAGTTAATGCACTTGGCTGTTAACCAAAAGGTTGGAGGTTTGGGTCTACCTAGAACTGCCTTGGGAGAAATGTCTGGCAATTTACTTCTGAAAAATCAGCCAGGCAAAACCCTATGGAGCACAGTTTTACTGTGACACTTGTGGTGTCACCATGAGAAAAGCTAATTTTCAAAACCCTAACATACAGACCTTAATGAATACAACCTTCATTCATCTGCTCATTTAGTAAACACCAAGTATGTGCTATATACAATGCTAGAGTCAATGAATTGATTAGTAAGAAGATACACTCGTGAAGTCAAGTTGGTTATTGACAAAGGAGAGGAAGCTAACTGGTAACAGTACAAACTCAAATGTGGCAAATACTGTGATACTAAGCATACAGTGGGTTAGGGATGATGCTACTTGAAGGCTGATTAATAATTAACTTTGACTAATATTTGTTGTGTTCACATTTTAGGTGCTAGCACACAAATTTTTGCAGCTTTGTTTAACTCAAATATTTTTTGGGACAGGACTGGATATAAATAAGCAAACAAGTAAAAGAATAAACAAAGAAAAATTGCTAAATATGTTTTTGGAATAAATGAGTGCATCTTCTAAAATCCAAGTTGACTATCACATCAACCAAAAACAACAGTAATAATCAATCAATATTACGGTACAATCAGTACAAATGAAAGCTGATTCAAGATAGAATCTGCATGACAATTTGAGAAACTTTCCTCTCCTTTAAACTCCAAATTGGAATAGGTTAGTTTCTCCTTCTGAAGACTTATGAAGCCTCTAGGAACATTCAAGGGCATTTTAAGGGTGGTAGGGGAAGAAGATATTTAAAATCTAATACTTAAATAAACAACAACAACAAAAATGTTATCATTCTTTTTATGGTTGACCCTGGAGCTTATCTTATAAAAGTTTAAAAAATGATATAGTATTTTCTTAATAAGACAAATACAGCATAAGCTCTAATTTTTCTCCCCTTTTCATAAAGGTGTGTGTATATAGGTATATATGTATACAATATTTAAAGATATTCAAGTCCTTTCTCATATGGCCAATAACAATTCTCTCAACACACCAAAATTTGTCTGGGGCAATATAATATACTACATTCATTGGGTGTGTCAGAAATCTGATTACCCCAAAAGATGCCCAAGTATATCTTCATATTTGGACCCAGTAGGACAATCTGTTGAACTCAAAGAGTTGAATGACATTATAGAGTACTACTTGTTTGCCCCCAAAACACATTTTTAATAATGCTTCTGAATTTTATATGTTCAGTCACTTCAAGAATATCAAAGAATAGTTTACTTTTTATTAAATATGTGAGAGACAAGGAAAATACTTGTTTCAATTAAGATTCAATCAGGCAGCCAGAACTACTGTGAATTTATGAAAGAAAGGATGTACTATATGAATAAGACTACACAAAATTGTGGATGAAACTGGAAAGATAAGGACCCCAAAGGGAGATTTGGAAGATTACATAAAAGATAAGCCACCCGTCTGCAGAACTGAGAACAGCCATCAGCCTGAGCTTGCCAGGGAACCTGGGAAACCAGGCATATCCACCTTTTGGTGTGAAATTATGAAGCATAATTAGAGGATTAGTCAATGAAGTTGGCTATGCATCTCTAAGAAAGCCTGATATAGATTTTGGTCAGTAGATTTCTAACTATAATGACCTACGAAGTTCAGTGGCTGTTTCTTCACTTCTGCCTTCCAAATGTCGTGAGAATTCCTCAGTTTATCAACTCTCACCCAGAAGCACTTAAGGAAAAGAATTTTAGTTTAGTCAAGGTGATTGTATATAAAACCACTCTAATGATAAAGGCAGGGCAAAAAAAAAAAAAGCTTTCATTACAGATTCTAATCCTTAACATAAAGAAAAAATAAATAAATAACCCTCACAACTGGACCAATAAGCAAATTCATGATAAACAGAAAATATTGAAGTTGTCAAGGATTTCATTTTACTGCATCCGCGTTCAATGCTCATAAAAGCAGGAGTCAAGAAATCGAATTTAAAAAAAAAAAAGAAATCAAATTAAAGTGGTTGCTAAGCTGTATTCTTGCCCCCATAATAAGCACAGGATATATTGGGGCTTTAGATCAGGATTATTTTGACTAGGATTGACTATTTCTTTACTGCAGACTATACCGGGGATTCCTGGGCCTTCAGATCAGGACTGTTTGACTAAGATTGACTATTTCTTTACTCTTGTTTTAACTTCAGGAAATTCTGCAGATAAGGGTCACAAACAAGTCCCAGGAGAACCGGCACCAGACCACCAGGCGTGTGCAGATAGATGAGAAAACTCATGCCAAGGAACCAAAAGACTCATGTCAAGGAACGAAAAGTCACTGGACTTAAACGTCATCGGGCGATAGCGAAGCCCATTTCAAAAGCGAAGGGTCCCTCAGTTGCTTCCTGCTGATTTCTAGCCCTGCCCCACAATGAATAATCATCAAGGAATTGTGAATATGTATAAACTCCTGATTCTGCTAACTGTAATAGTCCCATAAAAGCTGACCCCCACCCAATATCAGGGAGCCATCTTGGCCATGCAGGTCCCGGTGAGCTCCTTTACTTGGTCAACAAAATAAACGCTTTCACCTTACCTTAACAGCTGTGTCTGCTTCTCCATTTAGACAGGCTGCACTGAGCAGGACCTCGACCTGATCCAGTTCTATTCTGGCTCAGGCGGTTACAGAATGATGTATTGAATTGTGCAAATCTGCTGCAAAAGACCTCTTTAAATAAAATATTTAAAAGCAAAGATATCACTTTGAGAATTAAGGTAAACCTGACCAACGCAAGCCATGATATTTTCAATCATCTCATATGCATGGGAAATCTAGACAACGAATCAGGAAGACGGGAAGAAGAATTGATGCCTTTGAATTATGGTGTTAGCAAATAATATTGAATATACCATGGACTGCTAAAGAATGAACAAATCTATCTTGGAAGAAATACAACCAGAATGCTCCTCAGAAACAGGAATGGCCAAGTCTTAAGTACTTTGGACAGGTTATCAAGAGGGACCAGTCCATGGAAAGGACATCATGCTTGGTAAAGTAGTGGGTCATCAAAAAAGAGGAAGACCCTTGAAGAGATGGATTGACACAGTGGCTACAACAATGGGCTTAAACACAGCAGTGATCGTGAGGAAGGCGCATGACTGGGCAGTGTTTTGTTCTGTTGTACATTGGAGGGGTCACTATGAGTTGGAACCAATTCCACTGTACCTAACAAGAACGACAACAGATTCTATCTACCGTATTTTAATGCAAATAATGCATGCCGTTTATGTTTGTTTGCCAACCGTTCCCTTCCCCGCCCTCCAGGTATTTTGGTAAGTGCCGCTATGCCAGTATTTTTTTACAAATTGCTGTAAAAAAAAAAAAAAAAAAAAATAGCATAATGTGCTTATGAAAATACCTTGAGGAGGGGAAGAGATTTGGCAAGCAAACATAGAAGGCATGCGTCATTTGTGCTAAAATACTGTATATAAAGATAAATATCATTCTTATTAGCCTTAAAAGGCAATGAGGAAGCTGCAAAGCTTTGGAAAAGTAGGATTCTCTCATTGCTGAATTTCATTCCCTGAGACTTCAAAAAGGAGCATTGGTTGCTCAGTGGTTAAACCCTCTGTTGAAGGTTTGAACCCACTATCAGCTCTGCAGGAAAAAAATGTGGCAGTCTGCATCTATAAAGATTAGAGCCTTAGAAACCCTATGGGGCAGTTCTACTTTGTCCTATAACGTCCCTATGAGTCCTAATCGACTGTAAGGAAATGGTTTTAATGGTAGTTTCAAGAAGAACACTTTTAATTCCACTCTTCCAAAAAAGAAATAAAATAAAATGAAAACATGCCACATAGTTAAAAGAAGAAATAATAGTATTTTGTCTTTCCTTGAATAAACCTATTATTTTAAGCAATTTGATAATTCTATGAAAAATTATAATAAGAATTTCCATGATCAATTGTCCAGACCTTATAATTGAAGCAAGACTTAAAACAAAATCTTTTTCATGTGGTTTTTATATTTTATTTTCATTAATTTATACTCATTGACCGAAGTTATAAGACTATAAACCTAATTGACATAAATAAACGTCTATAAACATGATATTATAATATTACATAAGACAAATGTATTACAAAATAACTCTAGCATTTCAAATAACTAGACATAGAAGGTAAAAAATATATGTGAAACCTCACTTTTTATTTTTAAAAAAGTACAATTTCCATCACTTAAAATATAGATAGCAAAAGTAAATTTATGTGAATCCTGTATATTCAGTTACAAAGTCAGATATGTTCTCAAATATTCAAACATTATTTCCTACCTTTCTTAGAAACAAAATTAGATAATATTCCGGTGATAATTGAATATGTAGAAACAATTAAAAACATTTAACAATTTATTCTAGGAGGAGCAAATGATTAATAAATGGCATGAATAGGGGTTATCATTCTTTTTGCTTTCATTATCAACATTTCCAAATGATATTTAAATTATTCTTAACTGAGGTCATATCACTAATAAAAAATGTTACAGAAATCCATGTAAACAGAGTTTTAGAGACAGATGAGTTAAAACTATTGCCCTGAGATAATCTTTAAAACTTAAACCAAAAATATTGTCTGATGTCTTCTTAAAACCAAACAATCTTCTAGTTTAACTAGTAAAAAATGTCTGCCTTGAGCATTATGCACTTTTAAGAACTGTCTATAAGAAACAACAGCAACTCGAAAAATTAGATAAGAACCTAACGGGGCAGTGAGTTTATTTTAATGGGGGAAGAACAACTCAGAAAAGGAAAGTGAGAGTGGATGCACAACTAAAAGAGTGTAATCAATGTCACTGAATTGTACATGTAGCCATGGTTGAATTAGTGTATGTTTTGCTGTGTATATTCTTAACAACAACAACAAAATAAAAAAATAATATATATATGTATGTATATATATCTAAAGATATCATGGAGCCCCGGTGGCACAGTGGCTAAGAGCCTGGCTGTTAACCAAAAAGTTAGCAGCTGGAGTCCACCAGCAGCTCCTTGGAAACCCTATAGGGCAGTTCTCCTCTTCCTGTAGGGTCACTAGGACTCATGCCTCAAGTGTAAGACAACCTCCAGTTGTTCCAGTGAGGACTTACAAATAGCTTGTTAGTCAACTTGATTATATAAATTTTTAAAGATTTAAACTTAATATTTAATAGCAAATAATTTAGCAATTATCATAATAGATGGCATTATATATGCAAATTTAAAATTATATATAAATTAATATATTTAAAGATACTGCTATTTTTTAATACCAAAATTCATGAAGAAAAGATTTTTTTTCATACCCAATATAAGCACTGAAAATTTCATTTCTTTTTCATCATTGCAGTTATTTTTGAGTTCTCTAACTTAGGCTTTTCATTGTAAATCATCTTCTCATTACCTAAGCTGATTGTGAAAACAGCATTTCTTGAACCTTAGGGATATGGTTTCTAGAAATTTTATTCAAATTGACATGTAAAACACATAATATTGGGATATGTCTTATTATTATCATCATTCATACTGGAGGGATATATTTACGTTCTATCAAATTTAAAACGTAATTTTTTATTGATCTTTGGAAGGCTTATACACATAAACATACATTTTTTAGTTTTATTGTGCTTCAGGTGAAAGTTTACAGTGCAAATTAATAGTTCATTCAAAGATTTATACACAAATTGTTTAGTGACATTGGTTGCAATCCCCACAATGTGTCAGCACTCTCTCCCTTTCCCTTTCCACCCTGAGTTCCTCGTGTCCATTTCTCAAGTTTTCCTGTCCCTTCCTGCCATTTCATTTTTGCTTTAGGGCAGGTTTTGGCCATTTGGTCTTGTATACTTGACTGAACTACAAAGCACGTTCCTAGCAATGTGTTATTGTTTGTTTTATAGGCCTGTCTAATCTTTGGCTCAAAGGTGCCCTTTGGGAATGTCTACAGTTCTCAGTTAGGAGGGTGTCCAGGGGCCATAGTGTTGGAGTTCCTCTAGTCTCTGTCTGACCAGTAAGTCTGGCCTTTTTTGTGATTTTGACTTTTGTCCTACATTTTTCTCCCACTCTGTCAAGAACCTCTATTGTGTTCCCTCTCAGATCAGTCAGTGGTGGTAGCCAGGCACTATCTATTTCTTTTGGGCTCAGGTTAATAGAGGCTGTGGTTCATGTGGTCCATTAGTCCTTTGGACTAATATTTTCCTTGTATCTTTGGTTTCCTTCATTCTCCTTTGTTCCAAATATGATGGGACCAATAGAGGTATTTTAGATTGCCACTCATAAACTTTTAAGACCCCAGACACTACTCATGAAAATAAGCTGTAGAGCATTTTCTTTATGAACTATGTTCAACTAGATGTCCACTGAGACCATGGTCCACAGACCTCAGCCCCAGTAACTTGGTCCCTCAAGGTGTTTGGATGTATCTAGGAAGCTTCTATGGCTTTGCCTTGATCAAGTCATTCTGACTTCTGTATTGTGTGTTGTCCTTCCCTTCACCAGAGTTAATACTTGCCTGCTATCTAGTTAGTGATTTCTCTTCCCCACCCCTCTGCTCCCTCATAACCATCAAAGATCGCTTTTTTCTGTGTGTAAACCGTTTTTTGGGTTTTTATAATAGTGGTCTCATACAATATTTGTCCTTTTGTGATTGACTTATTTCATTCAGCATAATGCCCTTCAGATTCATTCATATTGTGAGATGTTTCATGGATTCATCATTTTTCTTTATTGGTGTGTACTATTCTAGTGCGTGTATGCAATATAATTTGTCTATCCATTCATCTGTTGATGATCACTTAGGTTTCTTCCATCTTTTTCCTATTGTGAATACTGCTGCAATGAACATGGGGTGCATCTGTCTATTTGTTTGATAGTTCTTATTTTAATAGGATGTATTTCTACAAGTGGGATTGCTGGATCATAAGATGTTTCTATATTTGATTTTGTTTTTTTTTATTGTACTTCAGGTGAAGGCTTACAGAACAAATAGTTTCTCATGAAACCGTAGTACACATGTTGTTTTACAATATTGGTGAACAACCGCACAACATATCAACCCTCTAACTTCTCAACTTTTTTTTTGGTGAAAATACACATAGCCAAAGATACACAATTTCAAAAATTTTTACATGCACAGTTCAGTGACATTGACTATGCTCTTCCAATTGTGCTGTTATTCTCACTTAAGAT
>NW_004444019.1:5019823-5045105 GCF_000243295.1 Trichechus manatus latirostris
CCCCCCCAAAAAAAACAGAAAAAGAAACCAACAAAAAAAGAAATGCCCTCAGGGATCCCTCTGCACGTCTGTGGAAGCCAGAGGGGAGTCTCCTTGCCATGCAGCTCCCCTCGCCAGAAAGGGCTCTCAACTCAAGAAAATCAAAAGAAAACAAACAAATAATTCAAAACAAACAAACGAACAAAAGCCCCAGGATCCCACCAGCGCGGTAGCCCAGACCAGGAAGCAGCTCCACACTCGAATGGAGCTCCACAGCCTCTCAGAAAGAGGCAAAGATGGCACACGGAGCCAGGTACTCGAGCGAAAGGAGGGGGAGATGGCGAGAGGCAAGTAAGAAATCAAAAGAAGCAGAAAAAAAAAAGAAACACTAGCAGCCAACAAATAGCACTCAGAGAACCAGCTAGTGCAGGCTGGTGTTTCTGGACAGGAGCCTGTGGCCACGGGAAGCAGAGGGGGCTGAGTGTGGGTGAAGAAGGGTAGAGAGTGGGAAAGCATATATCACAAATTACCGACACTCTGCAGCCCCTCAGGAAGAAGCAAAAATGGAGCATGGTGCAAGGTTCCCGAGCGAAAGGAGGGGGAGATGGCAAGAGGCAAGGAAGAAATCAAAAGCAGTGGAAAAAAGCAACACCAGCAGCCAACAAATGGCATTCAGAGAGCCGCCCATTCGGGTGTGTGGAATCCAAGCAGCCGATGTTTCCTTGTCAAGAGATTGTGGCCGCGGGAAGCAGAGGACGAGTGGGGGTGAAGAAGGGGGGGTGGGAAAGCGTATATCACAAATTACTGGTTGTTTTGTCTCCCTCTGGATGCTACGTGATGCTGCTTTCTCGTACCCCCTGTTTGCTGGTCTCCGATAGGACTCCAAGATGGTGGATCCGCACTGTGTTAGCTGGTACGGGACCTCTGCATGAATCTCTCCTCGCTTTCCATTCTCTGTCAGTTTTATCACTCCATTTGCTGTTTGGCTGAGTTCTTTATCTTTTCATTTGATGTTTTAGGGTTTCAGGATTGTTGTATTCTCTATTTGGCTTACTTTTTCGGATGTTTGCTGTAGAGGGATGGCATGGTGCTTCTGCTTAGTGCAGCATTTTGCCGGAACTTTCTATATTTGATTTTTAAGGAGATGTCATATGATTTTCAATAGAGGTTGTACTATTTTACATTCCCACCAGCACAAGCTCTCCAATGTTTGTTGTTTTCTGCTTTTTGATGAATGCCAACAGTGTCAGGGTGAGATGTTATCTCATTGCAGTTCAACAGCATTTTTTAACAAAATGGAAAAACTAATCACCAACTTTATAAGAAATGGAAAGAGGCCCTGAATAAGCAACTCATTATTGAAGAAAAAGAACAAAGTAAGAGACCTCATACTACCTGATCTCAGAACCTAATATACAGCCGCAGTAGTCAGAACAAGCTGGTACTGGTACAACAATAGACATAGAAACCAAGGGAACAGAATTGAGAACTCAGACATAAATCTATCCATCTATGGTCAGTTTATCTTTTACAAAGGACCAAAGTTCATTAAATGGGGAAAAGACAGCAATTTTAAAAAATGGTGCTGGCAAAACTGGATGTTCATCTGTAAAAAAATGAAACAAGACCCATATCTCACACCATACACAAAAACTAACTCAAAGTGGATAGAAGACCTAAATGTAAAACCTAAAACAATAAAGATCATGGAAGAAAAAATATGGACAAACTAAGAGGCCCTAATACATGGCATAAAAACAATACAAAGAATAACTAACAATGCACAAACACCAGAAGATAAACTAGATAACTGGAAGATCCTAAAAATTAAAGACTTATGCTCATCAAAAGATTTCACCAAGAGAGTAAAATGAGAACCCACTGACTGGGAAAAAAAATTTGGGCTAGGACATATCCAACAAGGGTATAATCTCTAAAATTTATAAAATACTTCAACATCTCAACAACAAAAAGATAAATAATCCAGTAAAATAATGGCAAAGTATATGAACAGACACTTCATCAAGATGTTTGAGTAGCTAACAGACCCATGAGGAAATGATCGTGACCACTAGGCTTGTATATTTTAATACCTAACACTTGAAATTGTGAGATCACACTCCCAAAATTAGTTAACAAATTGCTAAAAATAATTAACATATTGTGGAAATAACTGGTATTTTATATATAACATTTATAATACGTCAATTAAACTTTTATTTTATCTCCATGTGAAAATAAAATTCAAATTAATTATTGGGCTAACTTAGACTAAAATAATCTTTTATAACTGGAATTTTTAGCTAAGAAAAAACAAAGAATGTGTACTCTATGCACTCAAATGATTCATTTTTTTTAAATTTCATCTTTCTGTGAAAATACGCTACAGTCTCATCACATTATTATGGACAATTTTGAACTTCTGGTACAAACATTTTATATGACTAAGTGTTTACTGAACATCTTCTGAGTATACTGATCTGTATTAAGTGCAGATAAAATGAGTACAAACAAAATAAATAAGAGCTCACATGAGAAGTTATTTCTTAATTAAATTTAGTAGACAAAGCATATATTAAAATATAAAGGTAGGGTGTTAAATATCTAAGTGACAAAACAGAACTAGAATATTTGCATATGAGTCTCATTTAGTATTATTTGGACTTTGAAAAATTGTAAAAATTGACTGTCATCTTAAATTTGAGGAACTTGAAACTTCTGGTTAAACATGAAAGATTGAAAATAATTTTTCTGTTTTCTCCAAAAGCTCAAATAAAGTAACAAAAATAGCATAATATTGTATAAATAGATAAAGACAAAGTGAAAAAAAGGACAGAAAGAAATCATAGAAGACAAGAAAAGGCAACACAATTTTAGAAGATGAAATACAGACACAAATGCTACCTGATTAACAGAGTAGAGGATGCTGAAATCTAAATGTCAGTAGAGGAATGGGCTAATATGAATGAAGCAAGTCAAAGGAAACTAAGGAGCTTTTAAATGTCTCATGAATCAGAATCACTAGGCACTTGGATAGTGAGAATTGAGAATAAAAGCAGGAGAATTTTGCTGAAAATAAAATATAAGGAGTATTTTAACTTTTACATCTCTCTCCAAATCAGGCAAGTAGGTAGCTAGCCATCTCTACCCAAGAAGGCGGGCAGAGATTTATTTTTTGCAAAAAATAAGTTTGAGAGGGTATCTAGACTCAGGGATATTAGGGGAGGATAGGATTGGAAGGTGTCTTAGGCTGAGTTCTCTAGAGAAGCAAAACCAGTAAAGCGTATAAATATATATATATAGAGATTTATAACAAGGAAATAGCTCATGCAATTGTAGAGGCTAAAACTTCCCAAGTCTACGGATCAGGGTAGAGGTCTCTCCCAGTTCACGGAGCTGTAGAAGCTGGTGAACCCAAGGTTGACAGGTCAGAGAGGGGCTCCTGCTCACAGGCTGTGAAGGTCAATGAATTCCAAGATCAGCAGACAAGACCGCAAGGTTTCTCCTGATTCACATAGCTGCAGGGGCTGGTGAACCCAAGGTCCGCAGGTCGGGGAACGGGACTCTTGCTTGCAGACTTAGAAGTTTGAAGAATTCCAAGATCAGTAGGCAAGCTGCTAGCTCAAGTCCGATGAACCAGAGGTGAGACAACAAGAGGCAGCTGCTAAATCTGGAACAAGCCAAAAACCTTGGCAAGGCAAGCAGGCAGAAAGTAACTGGCAGAAGGCAGAAAGAGATGAACTGAGAGGGGTAGTGAGCTGCCACAGGCCCCACCTCCACCAGTATCACTCAGCAGATTCCATCATGGGGGAGATCACAATATTATACAACTGCTAAAACACTGAGAATAATGGCCTAGCCAAGTTGAAATACAATCTTAACCATCACAAAAGGACATGCTTTACTGAAGTGAAATCAGTTAAAATTTTAATAGTGAAAGATGAAACTTTCAGACTACTTCTCCAATTCATTTCTCAGAATAATAGTAACCATATGTATACCTACAAAGTAAGATATAAGATAATTAATCTCTGGAAAAACTGACCCAAGTGAGAAGGTCTACAAAAACTTCTAAACATCTGACTTTCCTCTGACAAAGTACACTGACTGTTTAGTTTCCCTTATTGTTGTTAGCTGCCATTGAGTTAGCTATGATTCATGGTGAACTCATGTACAACAGAATAGGTCACTCAGTCCTGTGTCATCTTTACAATCACCGGTATGGAGTCCACTGATATGGCCACTGTGATTTTTTAGTGCTTTCCAACTTAGGGAGCTCATCTTCCAGCACTATATCAGCAATGTTTTGTTATAATCCATAGAATTTTCATTGGCTAATTTTTGGTAACAGAACATTAGGCCTTTTTTCCTAGTGTGTTTTAGTCTGGAAGCTCCACCTAAACCTGTCTACCATGGGTGACCTTACTTGTATTTAAATTACCAGTGGCATAGCTTTCAGCATCACAGCAACACGCAAGCCACTACAGTATAACAAACTGACATACAAGTGATGGCCAATTACATTACACCTGTCAAAAAGTGCAGCTGATGAACAAATTGTTTGTAATGAATTTTTTCATTGTTTGCTATTATATGTGGATGTCTATACAATGAGTTTAACACAAAGGAAAGGAGTCTCCACAATGAAAACAGGGAAAAGAAAATTGAGATAATTTGTAGAGCAAGAGTAAACGTTTAAAAATAGCAATATACCCACTCCTCACTTATTGATATGATTGGATTCCAAAGACCAGGTAGTAATGTGAAAATCAGCATTAGGCAAAAATTGAGGATGACCACATCATATCACATAATAGAGGATGACTATGTTATTAAATAACTGTCAAATTATAGCATTACATAACTGCCAAATCACTGAGAATCATGGTCTAACCAAGTTGATGCATAGCTTCACACCTTGACATTCATTACTGCCAAATGTACATCGTTAATGTTCAAAATAATTGGATAATAGATTTTTCACATTGTTGTAAATGCAAAATGTCAGATAATGAGACCAGTCAATAAATGAATGAGGAGTAAGTGTAAGCAAAAATACAGTTTTGGTGAAAGAAAAACAGTATGTTTTCAGATTAGTAATCAGAGAACAAGAAAATGCGTTGAAAATTAAACACACACACACACACATAAGAGAAAAAGAAATTTAGTAGACCCTTAAAGACAAAGTTGAAGAAATTTTCCAGAAAGTAGTTCATGTAGATGAAGTAATGGCAAAACATGTTAGCTCAGCTCATGAGTTTTCCAATTAAAAAGTCCTGAATGCCCAGCAAAATGAATGGAAAATATGTGTGAGCAAGTTAACAAGACATTTCAGAGAAAATGGGAATAAAGAGAAGCTTCTAAATACCTTTAGGACTTTCAGAGAACTCACACAAAAAGAGATAGAAATCCAACTATCATTAGATGTTTCTACAGCAATGCTGGAAGTTAGAGAACAGTAGATCAATATTCTATGCTTCATACAGAAAATTATTTCCAACTAAGCCTTCTATACCCAAACCTGAAAATATTCAATTACAAAGATAAATGCTATAAATTTCCCACAATAACATAAGAGAAGTTTGAAAATGTAAATACCACAAATATATGTCATAATATTGTAAAAAGGTAAGCTTTCACAACTGCTTGTCTAGAAGATCTGGGTTTTGGCTCTATACCCCAAATCTTTCTAGACCCAGCTTCTAGTTAGATTCACATAATGATGTTTGTCTGCTCTGGTTAAAAAGGTCAGTGAGAATAGACAATAGATAAGTGGTAATTTTGGTGAAGGGTAAAACAGTACACAATACTGGGGAAGCCAGCACAACTTGTATAAGGAAAGGTCATGGAAACTCCATAGACACATCCAAACTCCCTGAGGGACTGAATGGCTGGGCAGAGGGCTGTGGGGACCATGGTCTCGGGGAACATCTAGCTTAATTGGCATAACACAGTTTATAAAGACAATGTTCTACATTCTACCTTGGTGAGTAGTGTCTGGGGTCTAAAAGCCTGTGAGTAGCCATCTAAGATACTCCTCTGGTCTCACCCCTTTGGGAGCAAGGGAGAATGAAGAGAACAGGATATAAGGAAAAGATTAGTCCAAAGGACTAAGGGACCACATATACCAAGACCTCCACCAGACTGAGTCTAGTACAGCTAGATGGTACCCGGCTACCACCACTGACTACTCTGACCCGGATCACAACAGATGGTCCTGGACAGAGACGGAGAAGGATGTAAAACAAAATTCTAACACACAAAAAAAGACCAGATTTACTGGCTTGACAGAGACTGGAGAAATCACAAGAGTATGGGCAGACACCTTTTTAGCTCAGTGGTGAAATCACTCATGAGGGTCACCATTCAGCCAGGGATCGGACAGCCCCATAAAACAAAACAGGACTAATGAGGCACAGCAGTCCAACGACAAGGACTAGAAGGCAGAAGGGGACAGGATAGCTGGTGATAGGGAACCCAAGGTTGAGTAAGGACAGTGTTGACATGTCGTGGGGTTCTTAACTGTTGTCAGAGGGCAATATGTGTACTAACTGTTTAATGAGAAACTATTTTGCTCTGTAAACCTTCATCTAAAGTGAGAATAGCAGAACAACTGGAAGAACGTAATCGATGTCACTGAACTGAACATGTAGAAATTTTTGAAATGATGTATCTTTGGCTATGTATATTTTCACCAAACAAAAAAAAAAAGGTCCTCCAAGACCGAGAAGGGAGCGTGTTGACATGTTGTGGGGTTGTTAATCAATGTCATAGAACAACATGCATACTGACTGTTTAATGAGAAAATATTTATTCTGTAAACCTTCACCTAATGTAAATAAAATAAATAAATAAATAAATAAAGCTCAGTGGGGATGATTTTGAGTTCCTTTGGCTGCTTAGACTGCCAGGACAGAGGAGGGATTCCAATAAAGGTAGTTTATTTAGTGTCAGTTTCATTCATTCCCAAATGGACCAGGAGAAAACTGGGGACATTGAGAACCACCCTGTGCCTCCCTTCTACCTAAGAAGGGTTGCCAGTCTTTTTCAGTTTTAACCTCTTTTTCATTTAGCCCCTCTCTCCCACAAGGTAAGAATTGTAATCTGCCATGATTTGAGAATTGCGGCTGAATGAAAGACAGGATCCATTCACCATACCTGACATGTATGTATATGAATTTTTACAATGCCTTATCTCTGAAAATAAGAATATTTTCAGCATGCTAGTTCTCAGAAGTAAGGTATCACCCAAACACACAGTGAAAGATGCTACTGTATGTATATACCTTTTAGAAATGCAGAGTAAACAAGGGGAGAAACAACACAGGATCCAGAAATCCAGACAACACAAGAGATCCAATACAACACGGAGGCTGAAGGTATTCCCAAGTGTATATCTGGAAGCTGACCTTGAGAACATCCACTCCAAAGTGGAGCAGCAGGAGAGAATCCTGGAGGAGAAAATAAATATCCAATTAAAAAAAAAAAAAAAACATATTATCTGATGTGTTTGGCCACATTGAGTGGAGTTTATGATTCTTTTGGGGAGGCTAAAGGGAGAAAATATTTATAAGAATATAAACAAAGAAAAAAAAGAAGCAATTTTTTTTTCTAGATAAAACTACATGACATTAAAGAAAAAGAATGTAAACATATTCTTTTCTTAGTTGTGAAAACTATTTACATTATACTCGTGAGTTTGACAAAAATGTTCTCAGACATTGCTATGTATTGGATTGTGCTCCCCCAAAATTTATGTTGAAGTCTTAACCCTTTGTATCTGTGTACTTTTTTGGAAATAGGATCTTTGAAGATGTTTTCAGTTAATTAACATGAATTTGTACTGGAGTAGAGTGGGTTCTAAGCTAATCTGAGTGGTGTCCTATAAAATGGAGAAAAGACCAAGAGATAAAGAGGAAGGATGCCATATGACTCTGCAGATGCAAGCCAAGGGATGCTTAGAGCTACTGGAAGCTAGAAGAGAGGCATGGGACAGATTTTCCATCAAAGACTCAGAAAAAGTCAACAAAACCAACACCTGATCTCTGACTCCCAGAGCCAAGAACTGTGAAACAATAAATTAATGTCATTTAAACTACAGTGCATCTGTCAATTTGTCATAGTGTGGTGGCTTGCATGTTGTTGTGATGCTGAAAGTTATGCCACAGGTATTTCAAATACCAGCAGGGTCACTCATGCTGGAAAGGATCAGCAGAGTTTCCAGACTAAGATAGACTAGGAAGAAGAAGCTGGTAGTCTACTTCTGAAAAAATTGACCAGTGAAAACCTTAGGAATAACAGTGGAACATTGTCTGATATAGTGCCGGAAGATGAGCCCCTCAGGTTGGAAGGCAATCAAAATACTATTGGGAAAGAGCTACCTCCTCAAAGTACAGTCGACCTTAATGACATGAATGAAGTTAAGCTTTCGGCACTTTCATTTGCTGATGTGGCACGACTCAAAATGAGAAGATACAGATGTAAAAATCCATTAATAATTGAAACATATACGAAGCATGAATCTACAAAAATTGGAAGTCATCAAAAATGAAATGGAACACATAAAAATTGATATCATAGGCATTAGTGAGCTGAAATGGACTGATATTGCCCATTTTGGATCAGACAATCTTGTGGTCTACTATGCTGGGAATGACAAATTGAAGAGGAATGACATTGCATTCATCATCAAAAAGAACATTTCAAGATCTATCCTAAAGTACAATGCTGTATGTGATAAGATAATATTCATATGCCTACAAAAAAGACCAGTTAATACAACTATTATTCAAATTTTTGCACCGACCACTAATGCCAAAGATGAAGAAATTGAAGATATTTACCACCTTCTGCAGTCTGAAATTGATCAAACATGCAATCAAGATGCATTGAAAATTTCTGATGATTGGAATGCAAAAGTTGGAAACAAAGAAGAAAAATCTGTAGTTGGAAATGTGGATTTGGTGATAGAAACAAAGCTGGAGATCACATGATAGTGATAGAATTTTGCAAGATTTATGACATATTCATTGCAAATACCTTTTTTCAACAGCATAAAAGGCAACTATATACCTGGACCTCCTCAGACGGAAAACATAGAAATCAAATCGACGACATCTGTGGAAAAAGATGATGGAGAAGCTTAATATCATCAGTCAGAAGGCCAAGTTCAGACTGTGGAGCAGACCATCAATTAATTCCTCCTATGCAAGTTTAAGTTAAAGTTAAAGAAAGTTAAAACAAGTCCACAAGAACCAAAATACGAACTTGAATATATTCCACCTGAATTTGAAGACCATGTCAAGAATAGATTTGACTCAATGAACACTAATGACTGAAGACCAGACGAGTTGTGGGATGACATCAAGGTCAACATACATGAAGAAAGCAAGAAGTCATTAAAAAGACAGGAAAGAAAGAAAAGATCAAAATGGATGTCAGAAAAGATTCTGAAACTTGCTCTTGGAACGTAGAACAGCTAAAGTGAACTGAAGATATAATGAAGTAAAAGAGCTGAACAGAAGATTTCAAAGGATGGCTGGAAAAGACAAAGTATTATAATGATATGTGCAAAGACTTGGAGTTAGAAAACCACAAGGGAAGAACACATCTGGCATTTCTCAAGCTGAAAGAACTGTAGGAAGAATTCAAGCCTTGAGTAGCAATTTTGAAGGGTCACTATGAGTCAGAATTGACTCGACAGCAACAGGTTTGATTTGGGTTTATGGGAAACTATTGAACAACACAGGAAGCATCAGAAGAAGATGGAAGGAATACACAGAGTTACTGTACCAAAAACAATTGGTTGACATTCAACCATTTCAGGACATAGCATGTGATCAAGAAACGATGATACTGAAGAAAGAAGTCCAAGTTATATCGAGGGCATTGTTGAAAAACAAGGCTCCTGGAATTGACAGAATACCACCTGAGATGTTTCAGCAAACAGATGCAGCACTGGAGTTGCTGGTTCATCTATGCCAAGAAGTTAGGAAGACAGCTACCTGGTCAACTGAATGGAGGAGATCCATAATTGTGCCCATTCCAATGAAAGGTGATTCCAACAGAATCTGGAAGTTTTCGAACAATATCATTAGTATCACACATGAGTAAAATATTGCTGAAGATTATTCAAAAATGGTTGCAGAAGTACATCCACAGGGCACTGACAGATGTTCAAGATGGATTCAGAAGAGGACATGGAACCAGGGATATCATTGCTGACGTCAGATGGAACTTGGATGAATGCAGAGGATACCAGAAAGATGTTTACCTGTGTTTTATTGACTACGCAAAGGCATTCTACTGTGTGGATCGTAACAAATTATGGATAAGATTCCAAGAATGGGAATTCCAGAACACTTAATTGTGCTTATGTGAAACCTGCACATAGACCTAGAGGCAGTTGTTTGAATAGAAAAAGGGAATACTGAGTGATTTAAAATCAGGAAAGATGTTTCACCATACTTATTCCATATGTATGCTGAGCAAATAATCCGAGAAACAGGACTGGTTTGGAAGAAGGGTCATTAACAACCTGCAGTATGCAGATGAAACAACCTGAAAGCGAAGAGGACTTAAAGCACTTACTGATGAAGATCAAAGACCACAGCCTTCAGTATGGGTTACACCTCCACATAAAGAAAACAAAAATCCTCACAACTGGACCAATAAGCAACATCATGATAAATGGAGAAAATATTGAAGTTGTCAAGGATTTCATTTTACTTAAATCCACAGTCAATGCTCATGGAAGCAACAGTCAAGAAATAAAACGATGTATTGCATTGGTTAAATCTGCTGCAAAAAGATCTCTTTAAAGTATTGAAATGCAAAGATGTCACTTTGAGGACTAAAGTAAGCCTGACATAAGCCATGGTATTTTCAATCATCTCATATGCATACAAAAGGTGGACAATGAATAAGGAAGACCAAAGAAGAATTGACATCTTCGAATTATGGTGTTGGTGATGAATACTGAATATACCATAGACTGCCAGAAGAACAAGAAATCTGTCTTTGAAGAAGTACAGCCAGAGTGCTCCTTAGAAGCAAGGATGGGGAGACTTTGTCCATATATTTTGGACATGTTATCAGGAGGGACCAGTTCCTGGCAAAGAATATCATACTTGGTTAGGTGGAGGGTCAGCAGAAAAGAGAAAGACCTTCGATAAGATGGATTGACACAGTGGCTAAAACAATGACCTCAAACATAGCAATGATTGTGGCGATTGCACAGGACAGGGCAGTGTTTCATTCTGTTGTACATAGGGCCTCTATGAGTCTGAACAGACTCTATGGTGCCTAACAACAAAGCCATCCACTTTGGGGTATTTTGTTACAATTGTCCAAGGAAACTAATATAGGTAACAAATGCACGGTCACCTAGAACTTTACCTCTTATAAGTATTTAATTTAATAAAGAAAACTAAAACCCACACAAGTGCACCAATAAGCAATATCATGATAAACAGAGAAAAGATTGAAGCTGTCAAGAATTTCATTTTGCTAGGATCCACAATCAACATCCATGGAAGCAGCAGACAACAAATCAAAACACTCATTGCATTGGGCAAATCTGCTGCAAAAATCTCTTTAAAGAGTTGAAAAGCGAAGACGTCACTTTGAATACTGAGGTGTGCCTGACCCAAGTCATGGTGTTTTCCGTCTCCTCATATGCATGCGAAAGCTGGATGATGAATAAGGGAGACTGAAGAAAAATTGATGCCTTTGATTTCTGGTGTTGGTAAGGAATATTGAATATACCATGGACTGCCAAAAGAATAAACAGGTCTGTCTTGGAAGAAGTACAAACAGAATGCTCCTAAGAAGCAAGGATGGTAAGACTACATTTCACATACTTTGGACATGTTATCAAGAGGGATCAGTCCCTGGAGAAGGACATCATGCTTGGTAGAGTAGAGGGTCAGTGAAAAAGAGGAAGGCCCAGAACAAGATGGATTGACACAGTGGCTGCAACAATGGACTCAAGCTAACCATGATTTTCAGGATGGTGCAGGACCGGACAGTGTTTTGTTCTGTTGTATATAGAGTCGCTATGAGTCAGAACTGACTGGACAGCACCGAAGAACAACAACAATGGTGAAGAGGCCTGGTGATGCAGTGGTTAAGCACTCGGCTGCTAACTGAAAGATCAGCAGTTTAAACCCACCAGCCGCTCAGGGGGAGAAATATGTGACAGTCTGTTTCCCTAAAAATGTACAGCCTTGAAAACCCTATGGGGCAATTCTATCCTGTCCTATATGGTCTCTTATGAGTCAGAGTTGACTTGATGGCAGTGGGTTATCCAATGGTGATGTTTTGTATATCTCTATTGCCACATCTCATCATGAACTATCAGTGTTCTCTTTAAATGTAAACAAATTAGAGAACCAATTCCAGAAACCCTAGAACCAGCTCTGAAAACTCATCCTCAAGATTCCTCTTGATCACATTCTCATTTCCAAAAGGAGTATCTGCTAGGGTTCACCAGAGAAACAGAACCAAAATATTACTTATTTTTAAGGAATTGGCTCATGCAGTTATGGAGGTGATCTCCTTTACTTAAAGCCAACTGATTGTAAAAGTTAATTTTATCTACAAGATACGTTCACAGCAACACCTAGACTAGTGTTCGACCAAACAACTGGACATCATAGCCTAGTCAAATCGACACATGAAATTAAACACCATAGTTGCCAATCAATTGTTAATAAAGATATGATATTGAAGAAAAAATTAGAAAGTAGAATGTGTGATATGTACTTTGTAACTACTTTCACTATCAGTTGAAATTGAAAAAAAATAATTATTAAAAATATAAATTAAAAAATCTAAAGAAGTTTTTCCTTCATGCAATAATCAAATCAACACTTACAAATCCACACATGTAATACGTTGGGCACATTATAATTGTTACTGATAAAAACTGGCTAGATGATTTTCTAGTGTTTTAAAATGCTCAGGGATTCCCATACTTAAGAACCAAGAAAAGAAAACAGAACTTTCAAGGATATGCTAGAATGATCAGAGATTGGGGAACTAGACTGTAGAATGATCAATGACTGATCAACATGCATTAGCTAGGCTTAGGATAAAATAGTCACAATATGTTTTTAAGTTAGCCTTAGGTGAAATTCTACACGACACAATAGCTTTCTATTTTGTTTCTGTCTATTCTGTGAAAAATATATAATTATCTACTTCTAAAATTTAAAATAAAGCTATGCATGAGTGGGTCAGAGAGAACTACACCAAATATATTTCATTAAGTGAAATGAAACTTAAGGCTGAGAAAACAATTCTTTAAACACTTAGCAAGAAAAGAGATATTAATTTCACTGAGGAAAAGCTGAAAGTTTGACTCTCTGTTTAATACTACTCTTTAAATAACACCACTATTATAACTTTATTAATGTCTGGATGAAATGTCACTTAAATCTATTGCCAATGTACTGGTGCTTGCTTATCATTTAGTAGTTTCCTTATTCCTATGTTTTCCTTCCTTGAAGCTATTTGCATATTCCTCAGGCTCATTTGTTATGTTTATCTTTCTTACCATACCTAATGGAATGTAATAGGATGATTTGGTTCTTTCTGTGCACAGTGTGGTCTCTGCAGGCATGCATCTCAAGAATGCATATTAATATCCTAAAAGAAAACCCTATTACTGCAAGATAACTTTTAGATTAAAATCTAAACATGCCAGTCTATTTCCTTACCTTGTTTGGAATCCCAGGAGTAGTGGACAAAAATTTTTTGAGTCTAATATGAACATCTTTAAAACAAGTCTAATGAATTTTACATCATAGAGAATAAAACCCCAGATGAACAAATCTTTCACTTTCTCCTGACCATATAAAGATACTGTACACTCTTTATTGTATTCATCTAATTCACTTTGATATTGTGACTGCAGAAAGGAGAGAGAGAATGATCTTTTGAAAAATAGAACCAGATTGAAAAAACTTCACAATAAATAACAGAAAGGTGGAGACTAAATCAGAAAGTCAAACAAGTCTAAGCAAGAGTCAGGCCTTATGGGTCTACTTTGTCTATTTCTAGACTCTGCAGGCCAAGATGTAGTAGAGAAGGATATTAAACAATTTACAAATTAAATTTAAGAAAAAATAAATAAGGTCATAAGGCATCATAAATTTCTAAAAATAATTTAATGATATAAAAAATAGTAATCAAGTCTTTATAATTACCAGTTAAAACAGGAAATCTTGGAGTCAGACTGATTACTAAGAAAAGATTTCAAACACTTTTTTGGGAAGTTTTAAATTTGGTGTTACATATATTATCTGGCCTATGGTGGGTATTCCAAGGCTCCCTTTATGAATTACTATGAAAGAAAAAAAAAAAAAAACAGTTGCCATGGAGTTGATTCTGATTCCCATGTGTGTCAGATTAGAAGTCTGCTCCATAAAGATTTCAATGGTTGATTTTAATGAGGTAGATTTCCAGGCCTTTCTTCCAAGGTCTCTCCGGATAGACTGGAACCTCAACTTTTCCGTTAGCAGGCGAGTGCTTAACCATTTGTGTCACCCAAGGACATCTCTGTGAATAACTTGGGTACATGAAATGATTTTTGCCATTCACTTTGGGTACATGGGAAGCAGGAGGACAGTCCAGCAAACTGAAAATGCGTAGAACAGAGCCACAGATAGAGATAGAAAGTAATGAGAAATCATGATAGCAAAGGGATAATAAAAATATCTATCCGCAAAAACAGCAACCGTATCCATGAGATTCTGTGGACAGGCCATGTCCCTAGGTCTACCTTGGCTCATTTTAGCGGTGGCATTTTTAGAAGCCACTCAAGGTTAAAAAGAATCTTGATTTCTAGGGATCTGAGACCTGTCAAAGTTATTTGAGAAAATAGTCACGGGTTATTATTTATTTAGCTGTAAAGATCATAAGATGGAAAACATTTCCTAGGAACAATAAATTATCTTGTGAGAAATGTCTTTTATAATACTTATAACCTTGAGACATTGCGTGTTATTGGACTATGTTTTTGTCACATTTGCTCAAGCCAGAGTACAAGGATTTCTAGTATCATCTATTTCTAAGATTTCTCTGTAAAGGCTGTAGCCACTCAGACTCCCTACCCCTAAACCCAAAAACCAAACTCATTGCCGTCAAATCGATTCTAAATCATAGCACCCCACCCCTAGCTAAACAAACAAACAAACAAACAAAAAAAAACAGCAACAAATAAACCAAATCTCAGCTATCTGGGCTGAGCTCAGAGATTAATTTATTCTAATATCAGCCCAGCAAGGGAATAAAGCAGTGGTTGTTACATTTTAACATGCATCAAAATACTGGAAGATTTGTAAAATCATAGATTGTTAGTTCTCACCCCCATGAGTCAGAAGGTCTAGTGTACAGCCTGAGAATCTGCATTTTAAGTTTCCCAGTTGGTGTTGATGCTGTTGGTCATTATCTCAGAACCAGTAGCATAAGGCATAGTAAAAGTATTACTACCATACTAATTTTTAAAAAGGCATGAACAATTTAGATTCCATTTTTCAGCCTTAGTTTATATAACTTTATGTATTTGTTCATTATATGACATTTCTACTATATGTTAACAAACTAGTTGAAACTGGTTTCAAATTTTAGGGACCACTTGATTGAGTGCCACTGCTTGGCCCCTACCACCACAAGCTCCAATCAGCCGCATTGTAGTTAGATATCTTAATTCAGTTAGGGCAGTTCCCACTGTCAAATATGACTTACATAAAATAGCAATCACAGCAGTTTTCAAGGATGCTGGGGCTCCCTTCACAAATTTGTTCCTCACTGTCATGGTAAAGGAAATCCTGGTGGCATAGTGGTTAAGTGTTACGACTACTAACCAAAAGGTCAGCAGTTCAAATCAGGCTCTCCTTGGAAACTATGGGGCAGTTTTACTCTGTCCTGTAGGGTTGGTATGGGTTGGAATCAACTCAACGGCAACAGGTATTTTTTTTTTTTTTTTTTGGTTTCAGTTGTGGTGACAGATCTGTCCCCTGGGCACTCCATGTGTGGGTCTAACCTGACAAATCCACTCTAACATGCCAATTCCCCTAAACCTTTGGATACCTCGTTCTACAGTATACCAAGGCCACTCCAGTACTTCAACTTGATTAAGTGTAGGCCACTGCATAATCCATTCTTCAGTGTACCAATCAAATAAACTATTAAATTGTTACTTAACCTTTCAAGCTGAAACACTGAATGAAGAATCTGTGCTTAGTGGGTCCATATCAATAAATTCAGACTGTTCCAACTTTGTGTTTCTTGCTCCGTTATCCCACACCCTTGACAGTCTTCTCACACATATTCCCCAGGTTTCTATTTGTGCATATTAGAAAAGTCAAGCAGTTCTTTTGGAGTGTAGCATACATGCTCCTGGGTCACACATTGTACTTCACCTTTTAGCGTTTGCTGGGACTTAAGTCTATTTATAGGTCTAGAAGCAAAAATGAATGATGAGGTAGGTTCTGGGAACATTCAGCAATGTCTTGTAAGGCATCTACCCCAGGAAATGACTTAGACGCCACCCCAGACAATATGTCAGACAAAGGCTCTTCAGACAAGTAGGGTTAATCTCATCATATAGAGGTGGAGGGGATAATGGTTTTACTCAGGAGGATGGATTAGCAGACAAGACAGATTATTCTCTTCAGATGGGAGTAGGATGGTTGGTTCTGTTGGCAACACTGATTCAATGTAATTTTGGGGCTCAGTGTCACCAACTTCCTAATTATCTGCCCATATATTCTCATCCCAAGTTTCAGGATCCTATTTCTTCCCAATCAATGCCCTCACTTCAACTTCAGACACTATTAGAGGTTGGGAATTCTGTTGGTGTTGTAGTTCAGCCACTCTTATGATAAGATTCTGGGTTTGGTTTTTGGCAATATAAGCTCTGTTACTACAAGAAATAAAGCTTTCTTTCAGGGCACAAATGGCAACTTTGAGATCTTTTATGCAGGATTTGAGTTGTGACTCTGAAGCCCTAAGTTCTTCTCTTTCTTTCACCACTTTATCTAGCAAAAGTAGGACCAACCAACTAGCTTCCCTACACTTCTCATTCTGAGTCAAAATTGTAAAAATGTATCAAACATGCGACCACCCAGAGTCTCACCTCTCACCAGTACTTGATCTATTGGTGGTGATATTTTGTGTATTTCTATTGCCACCTCATGCATGGATTAGCAGTGCCATTTTTACTCCCGGAAGCAGAGTCATCAACATCTTTAAGACTAACCAACTTGAGGATCAATTTAGGAAACTCATCCTTATGATTTTGTTTCTCTAGACCCCCTCGTGGTACTAAATGTCTTAGACGGAACTCTCTAGAGATGTAAAACCAGTGAAGTGTATGTATGTGCAGAGACAGATTTATCTCAAGGAAATGTCTTACATGGCTGTAGAGGACGTAAGTCCCAAGTCTGTGGGTCAAGGGTCAAGTTGAAGGCTTCTCCTGATTCACATAGCTGCATGGGCTGATGAACCAAAGATCAACAGGTCAGAAGGCAGGCCACTGGCTTACGGGATGTGGAGGCTGACAGATCCCAAGATTGACAGGTAATACCCCAGGTTGCTGGTTCAAGTCCCAGGAACCGGAGGTCAGATGATAAGATAGATGCAGGATCCAGAGCAACTGAGTGAGCTTTGCCAGAACATCCATGTATATATATATTGGATGCAGGTCACACTCCCAAGGAAACTCTGCTTACAACTGATTAGCTGATCATATCAGTTCACATCATGCAGGATGACTACATCATTATATGACTGCCAAATTACATCATTACCTAACTACCAAACCACTGAGAATCATGGCCCAGCCAAGCTGACACACATCCTGAACAACAACAACAAAATAAAGTTGCCATTGAGTCAATTCTAACTCATAGCAACCCTATAGGACAGAGTAGAACTGCCCTGTAAGGTTTCCAAAGAGCAGCCAATAGATTCAACCCGCCGACCTTTTGGTTAGCAGCCAAGCTCTTAATATTGATTATATTATCTCATTTGTTCCAACTGGGCAAAAATATATTAGTACTTTCAGGAAGATATATATGAGAAACACTGTAAATCAGTAATTTCAATATTACTCCTTATCTATGTGCAAATTTTATATAATTTTACTAACACTTTATCATTTGAAGACATATAAATATCTGCAGATAAAACCAGTTGTTTTATATTACTTATATAAATTTGTCCACCACCTGTGATTTAGTTTGTTGTACTGTGTTGGTTTGCGTATTGCTGTGATGCTGGAAGATATACCAACGGAATTTCAAGTACCAGCAGGGTTGCCCATGATGGACAGGGTTCAGCAGAACTTCCAGACTAAGACAGACTAGGAAGAAGGCCCTGGTGGTATACTTCTGAAAAAATTTGCTGGTGAAAAGCTTATAAATATCATCAGAACATTGTCTGATATAGTGCCAGAAGATGAGAACCTCAGGTTGGAAGACACTCAAAATATGACTGGGGAAGGTACTCAAAATACGCCTCCTTAAAGTAAAGTTGACCTTAATGACATGGATGGAGTGAAGCTTTCGGGACCTTTATTTGCAGATGTGGCATGACTTAAAATGAGAAAACAAAACAAAACAAAACTGCAAATATCCATTAATAATCAGAATGTGGAATATACTGTGAATCTAGGAAAATTGGAAGTCATCAAAAAAGAAATGGAATGCATAAAGATCAATATCCTAGGCCTTAGTGAGATAAAATAGACTGGTATTGGCCATTTTGAATCAAACACTCATATGTTCTACTATACTAGGAATGATAAATTGAAGAGGAGTATAGTCACATTCATCATCAAAAAGAACGTTTCAAGATCTATTCTGAAGTACAATACTGCCAATGATACAATAATATCCATACACCTACAAGGAAGACCAGTAAATAAGACTATTATTCAAATTTACACACCCATAACTTTGCCAAAGATGAGGAAATTGAAGATTTTTACCTACTTCTGCAGTCTGAAATTGATCAAACCTGCAATCAAGATGCATTGATAATTACTGATGATTGGAATGCAAAAGTTGGAAACAGAAGAAGAATCAGTAGTTGGAAGATATGGGCTTGGTGATATAAATGACACTGGAGATCACGATAGAATTTTGTAAGACCAATGACTTATTCATTGCAAATACCTTTTTTCAACAACATAAACAGCAACTCTACATGTGGGCCTCATCAGATGGAAAAACACAGGAATCAAATTGACTACCTCTGTGAAAAGAGATGTTAGAAAAGCTTAATATCATCAGTCAGAACAAGGCCAGGGACTGACTGTGGAACAGAACATCAATCACTCATATGCAAGTTTAAGTGAGAGCCGAGCAAAATTGAAACAATTCCGTGAGAAACAAAATACAACCTTAAGTATATGCTACCTGAGTATGGAGACCATCTCAAGAATAGATTCGACACATTGAACACTAATTACAGAATACCAGATGAGTTGTGGAATTACATCAAGGACATCATAAATGAAGAAAACAAAAGGTGATTAAAAAGAAAAGAAAGGAAAGGAAAAGCAATGAATGTCCGAAGAGTCTCTGAAACTTGTTCTTTGAGGTAGAGTGGCTAAAGCAAATGGAAGAAATGATGAAGTAAAAGAGCTGAACAGAAGATTTCAAAGGGCAGCTAGAGAAGAAAAAGTAAAGTGTTATAATGAAATGTGCAATGACCTGGAGTTAGAAAAGTAAAAGGAAAGAACATCCTTGGCATTTCTCAAGCTGAAAGAACTAAAGAAAGAATTCAAACTGCGAATTGCAATTCTGAAGGATTCCATGGGCAAAATATTGAACGACGCAGGGAGCATCAAAAGAAGATGGATGGAATACACAGAGTCACTATACCAAAAAGAATTGTTCAAAGTTCAACTATTTCAGGAGGTAGCATATGATCAACAACTGATAGTACTGAAAGAAGAAGTCCATGCTGCACTGAATGCATTGGCGAAACACAAGGCTCCAGGAACTGACAGAATACAAATTGAGATGATTTGACAAATGGATGCAGCACTGGATACTCTCTTTCATCTATACCAAGAAATTCGTAAGACAGCTGTTTGACCAACTGACTGGAAACCATCCATATTTGTGCCCACTCCAAAGAAAGGTGATCCAACAGAATGCAGAAGTTATCAAACAATATCAATAATATCACATGCAATTAAAATGTTGCTGAAGATAATACGAAAATAGTTGCAGCAGTACACTGACAAGAAATTGTCAAAATTTTAGACAGATTCAGAAGACATAGAATGAAGGATATCATTGTTGATGTCAGATGGATCTTGGCTAAAAGCAGAAAATCCAAGAAAGATGTTTACCTGTGTTTTATTGACTATGCAGAGGAATTAGACTGTGTGGATCATAACAAATTATAGATAACATCGCAAATAATGGGAATTGCAGAACACTTAATTGTGCTCATGTGAAAACTGCGCATACACCAAGAAGCACTCATTTCAACAGAACAAAGGGATACTTCATGTTGTAAAATCAGGAAAGGTGTGTGTCAGTGTTGTATCCTTTCACTATACATATTTAATGTATATGCTGTGCAAATTATTTGAGAAGCTGGATTATATGGAGAAGAATATGGCATCAAGATTGGAGGAAGACTCGTTAATAACCTGTGCTAGCCAGATAACACAACCTTGCTCGCTGAAAGCAAAGAGGACTTGAAGCACTTACTAATGAAGATCAAAGACTACAGCCTTCAATATGGATTCCACCTCAACATAAAGAAAAAAATCCCCACAACTGGACCAATAGGAAACGTCATGATAAACGGAGAAAATATTGAAGTTGTCAAGGATTTCAGTTTACTTGGATCCACAGTCAATGCCCATGGAAGCAGCAGTCAAGAAATCGAATGATTTATTGCATTGGGCAAATCTACTGCAAAAGACCTCTTTAAAGTGTTGAAAAGAAAAGATGTCACTTTGAGGACTAAGGTGCGCCTGACCCAAGCCATGGTATTTTCAATCACTTTACATGCATGAGAAAACCGGACAATGAATAAGGAAGACCGAAGAAGAAATGATGCCTTTGAATTACAGTGTTGGCGAAGAATATTGAGTATACCATGGAGTACCAGAAAAACAAACTAGTCTATCTTGGAAGAAGTACAGTCAGAGTGTTCCTTAGAAGTGGGATGTCAAGATTTCGTTTCACATACTTTGGACTTGTTATCAGGAGGGACCAGTTCCTGGAGAAGGACTCCATGCTTGGTAAGGTAGAGGGTCACCAAACAAGAGAAAGACCTTTCACAAGATGAATTGGCACAGTGGATGCAACATTAGACTCAAATATAACAACAGTTGTAAGGATGACACAGGACCAAGCAGTATTTCTTTCTGTCGTACAGAGGGTCTCTATGAGTCGGAACCTACTCTGAGGCACTAATAACAGCAACAATATAATTCTGTATAGACTGTTCACACACTGAAAAATTTCAGCACATTGCATTTCTACTTGCTGCCAAATAGCCTCATCAGAAAAAAGAAAAAAAAAATGAACTATTATGTCACTAGAGTACTTTAGAAGAGCAACCTTTTCCCACAGTAAATAGGGCAATTAATATAACTTAGAAAACAAATAGAACATAAAAATGATGATGAGCTACATTGTAAGATAAAATCAATATTATTACTAATAGTCTCTCTGTGGAGGTAGTAATGTTTTGATCATAGTTTTAGATGAAGCTGTAGCTGATACATGCAAGCCACTATTTGCAATGAACAAAATGATGATCCAGTCTCTAAAATATACTGCAATCTTAGGCTTTGTAAACATGTACATTTGTAAATAAAAATTATTGTTCAAATTTTACTTTTTTATTCATTTTATTTCAAAGTGGACATTTACATTGTTCTTTTCCTAACAAAGTGTTACTATCTTGACTTTCTCATTTTCTTCCAAGCATTATTATGTAAATGATGAGACAAGGGAACAATAAGATCTAAATTCATAGTCAATGTCAAAGAGACAGTAAAAAATTCAAATTGACATCTAGAATATCAAATTATATTTTTATGCTAGTTACATTATCCAGTTAATTAATATTTACACTCCTCCCTGTCTAAAGTAAACTGAGATGGATTTAGAGAAATTGAGCAACTTAGGTTTGTAGCATTATACACACACAAACACACATATAGATTATATACATCTGTAGAGTAAGCACCAGTTAATTTAATGAACAGATGTCCAAAAATCTCTACAATTACGAACACATGAAAAAACCCATAGTGTCCACCAAACTATATGTCTTATACTAGACACTTTTCTGTAAGAAGCTCTTCTGTGACATTGACATGCCTCTTGCAAGAGAAGACTATGTTCTTTCCCCAGAATGTTGGCTAAATTTTGTAACCATTTCATCCAACACGATGCAGCAGAAGGTAACCTATGGAACTTATTTAAAAAACTACATCATAAAAAGCAGTACAACCTCCACCTGGCTCTCTCTCTCTTTCTCTTAGATTACACACTCTGAGGAAAACCAGTTGCCATGTTGTGAAGAACTGAGGCCCCCAGCCTACAGCCAAAACCAACTTGCCAACTATGTGAGTGAGCCATCTAGGAAGAGCATCTTTTCTGATGACTGCAGTCTCAGCTGATGAATAACTGATACATGTTATCTGAGAAATGTGTATTGCACTGTTACTGACTTCCCTGACTAATAGAAACTATGAGAAATAATAAATGATCATTGATGCTTTAAGCCATCAAGGTCTGGATTGATTTGTTACACACCAACAAATAACTAGTACACTAATCAAAACAGGATTTAAAAAAAAAAAAAACATAAAGCTCATTTAATTTAAGTCTTCTAGAGGTACGAAGGAGTTCTTGGGTGGTACAAATGATTAACAGGATTTATCTTTTTCATGATCAGAAATTGCTAAAATTTCATTTTTTATTTGTCATTTCCAAGGACATTTTTTAAAGCATATGATTTTGTTTTTTTGGTTTTTAATTAATGTCTATCTTTTATATATTATTTTGTATTTTATATTCTGGTTTGGATCTAATTCCATATCTGTTTTCTAGAGTAATGAAAATAAGGTTTTTTTTAAAATTTTATTCATACATTTAAAGCATAAATTTCCCTGTAAGAATTATTTCAGTGCACCACCCAAAGACTGCTTAATTATCCTTAATATTAAATATTTCATGAAACTGTTTTTACTGAACCCACTCTAGAATTTATCACAATTGATATTTTTTATATCAAAAACTGATTTTCACTTTTATTTGTATATTTTTTCATATTCACAGGCTCTTGATTCATATCTTTTAGTTTTCTTGTTCATTTCACAATTTCTTTTTCTTTTGTTATGGATACTATTCTTTCTTTAAATTGGAGGAACTTAAAAAGTACTAAAATGACATTTCACATAATGTTATCATTGTCATTTGCTCAAGAATAATTTTTTAAAATTTATCAACTTTGTTGAAATTGATATGGGTTTTTTTCCCTGGGTTTTGAATTTTTATCTTGCAAGTTTATCTTTTTGGGTAATTTATTTTTTCCCTCTTCTCCCATACCTACTTCTCTATGGTTGGTGATTTTATTATCCATCCTCCCCTTCTGCCTTTCCTGTAACATACAATGGAGAAAAAACCCCATATATTAGTGGTTTAGTTATAATATACAGCGGGGCTATTGTATATTCATTCTCAAAGCCATACTGTTGTTCTATTTTGTGGAGCTTTCTTACATCTATCCTGGCACCCTAAGAAATCTGTTGCTCATTATGAGTAATAGTCTAGAATTGTTACAATTTTTAAAGCCTTTGTCCGTGCAGTGAAACTGCTCTCTCGAGTTAAACTTCCAGATACCACTGTCCATCCCATGTTCTGGTTTCTACATCCATTCTCTGCTTCATCTGTTTGTTTCATTTGTGGATCACAGAGAGTGTTTTTGTTTGTTTGTTTCTTGTGGTTTTATTATTTTGATTTTTGCAAGTGATGATTTGTTTGAATTTCTCCATAAATTCACTGTATTATCTTGACCAGATTTTATATATATATACACGTACACATATATATATAATACATATATGTATATTATGTGTATATATACATATATAAACAACCACATCTATTGCCATTGAGTCGATTCTGACTCATGGCAACCCTATAGGACAGAATAGAACTACCCTGTGGGGTTTCTGAGGAGTACTGGTAGATTCAAACTGCTGACCTTTTGGTTAGCAGCCAAGCTCTTAACCACTGTGCCACCAGGACTCCATATATACATATAGTATGTGTGTGTATATATATAATGTGTTGTTGTTGTTGTTGTTAGGTGCCTTCAATTCAGTTCCCACTAAGCATCTTATGTACAACAGAACAAAACATTGCCCAATCCTGCGCCATCCTCACAATCATTGCTATGTTTGAGCCCATTGTTGCAGCCACTGTGTCAATCCATCTTGTTGAGAATCTTCCTCTTTTTCTCTAACCCTCTACCTTACCAAGCATGATATCCTTCTTCAGGAACTAGTCCCTGCTGATAACATGTCCAAAGTACGTGAGACGAAGTCTTGCCATCCTTGCTTCTAAGGAGCACTCAGGTTATACTTCTTCCAAGATAGATTTGTTTGTTCTTCTGGCAGTCCATGGTGTGTTCAATATTCTTCAATACCATCGTTCAAAGGCATTAATTTTTCCTCGGTCTTTCTTATTCATTGCCCAGCTCTCACATGAATATGAGGCATTTGAAAATACCACGGCTTGGGTCAGGCACACTGTAGTCCTCAAATTGACATCTTTGCTTTTTAACACTTTAAAGAGGTCTTTTGCAGCAGATTTGTCAAATGCAATACATCGTTTGATTTCTTGACTGCTGCTTCCATGGGCATTGATTGTGGATCCAAGTAAACTGAAATCCTTGGCAACTTCCATATTTTCTCTGTTTATCATTATGTTGCTTGTGGGTACAGCTGTGAGAGTTTTTTTTTTTGCTTATGTTAAGATATAATCCATACTGAAGGCTGTAGCTTTTGATCTTCATCAGTAAGTGCTTCAAATCCTCTTTGCTTTCAGCAAGCAATGTTGTGTCATCTGCACATTGCAGGTTGTTAATGAGTCTTCCACCAATCCTGATACCTTGTTCTTCACGTAATCCAGCTTCTCAGATTATTTGTTTAGCATAAAGATTGAATAAGTATACACATATAATATGTGTGTTTTATATAACTATATAAATAGTACTATATATATATACATATGTATATACACACACA
>NW_004444019.1:5045205-5071799 GCF_000243295.1 Trichechus manatus latirostris
ATATATATATACATATGTATATACACACACACACATATACAAACACACACATATGTTTGTGCCATAAACAGTTTGCCCTCAGCTGATAACTAAAATGTATATATACAAACACATATTTATGACAATTATTTTTTATTTTTAATTGGGGGATATATATATTATACTAAGGAAGAGTTTAATATCTATAGTAATTTTCCTGTATATTTGCTTCAGTGTTTGCTTTTCATAGAATGCTATAAAGATTATTCAATAACAGTATCTGAAAAACATGATGCTGTCAGATAAAATCCTTTTTCAAGACTGTCAGAACTCAAAATTTATTCAAATAATAAGCCTCTTAGTTTGTGAAACCTGACTCCATTTAGGTTAGGTCTTCTCTAATAGAGCTATCTTTATCATATGCACAGAATATTAAAACTATTCCCAATATTTCAAAATTTATGCAAAAGCTTGAGAACTGGCTATATCCAAATATAATGTGGCATCTGACCTATAGACTTACTCGCTGTATGGTGTCTAATTGGAGTTATTCAAATGACAGTAAATGTACTTAACAGTGAAATATATCTATTGCTGCATGAAAATGCATTATTTTTTGAAAGAAAATAATCCCTTTAGGTCGCCACATGCATCCTTTGATATGTTTCATATAGCTAAAGCAGTCAGAGGTCTTTTATATTTTAGATCATTCACTAGGTTCATACATATATATATATATATACACACACACACAAATACACATATATATACATGTGACTGATAACCAAAAGGTCAGCAGTTTGAACCCGCTCAGCCACTTCACAGGAGAAAAGACCTTGCGATCTATTCCTTTAAAAATGACAAGCCAGAAAACCTTATGGAGCAGTTCTATTCTGTCCTATAGGGTTGTTATGAGTCCTGTAGGGTGACTATGAGTTTGAATAGACTCAATGGCAACGGGTCAGATGTGTGTGTGTGTGTGTGTGTGTGTATATACACACATACACATATTATGTATACATACCATTCCTCACTTATCAACATGGTTAGATTCCAAAGATCAGGTTGTTATATGAAAATGGAGGATGACCACATCATATCACAAAATGGAGGATTACTATATCATTACATAACTGTTAAATTACATCATTGCATAACTGCCAAATTATATCAGTACATATTTGCCAAATTGTTGAGAATCATGGCCCAGCTGAGTTGACACACAACATTAACCATCACAGCCAGCGTTACTCTCACCTCATACCTTGGTGTTCATTACTGACAGACATATTTTGTTAAATGTGCAAAATAGATAGTAGATGTTTTTTACTATTGTCATAAATGCAAAATGTTGGATAATGAGATAGTTGATAAGTGAGGAGTAGGGGTGTGTGTGTGTATATATATATATATATATATAAATATATATATGCACATATATACCTTCCCCCAAGAGAATTCTATGCCTACTATGCCCTCTTTAATAGGTTTACAGGAATAATCATCTCCTTTAACCAAAATATTTTTCAAAAATTGTTTGATATAAATGTATTATTGTACACGTTCTTTGGAGAACTGCCAAACTGAAGAATAAGAGAGGAGAAACTTGACAGTAAAAGGGGAGAAAGAGAAAGAAATAACTGTAGTGCTTTGCTTCAAGGCAAAGAGAATATCTGAATAGAGTATACAAAAAAAAACTTTTGTAATGCTGCTACCTAGAAGTTGGAATATTAATCAAAGCTTAGTATTAATTTTCTCTGCACCTGGAACTTTGATACAGTCTTTATTTTTTAAAGCAATGTCATATTCACAAGTCATATTAAAATTAATTGATCTTTTCATTTTTAACTTGGCTTGTCAAAAATCGTGATTCCAAATCTATGACTTTTCTACTTGACGTTACTATGAACAAAGACAATGAAAATTTGAGAGTACAGCCGAAGAAAAATCACCTTAAAAAATAGAAGTCTACTATAGCTTAAAACAAGGATCAGTTAAAATAATTTACTTTTTACTCAATTTTTAAAAAAATCCAGAATTTAATATTCTATACTTATAATTTTTTCAGTCTAAACCCTTTAGTTTGTAGTACATGTAGTACCCAACTTACGATGGTTTCCATTCTGATGACTCTGTTGTAAGTTGGTTCTGAAGTAAGTCGAATACCTCTTTTTTTTTTTTCTCAGTTTTCATTATTGCCTTTTATTATCAGTTTCTTTATAAATACTATCTTTATCTGTCTTTGGGGGTTGGAAACATTACATATAAATTTAGAGATATATTTTAATACAATTAAAAATAAAAAAAACCGTTACCATCAAGTAGATCCTGACTCACAGAGACCCTATAGGACAGATATAGACCCACCTCACAGGGTTTCCAAGGAGTGGCTGGTGGATTTGAACTGCCGACCTTTTGGTTAGCAGCCAAACGCTTAACCACTGTGTCACCAGGGCCCCCATTTTAATATATACATGCATAAAAAAATACTGAAATCGTTTTTTAAAAAAGAAGTGAATGGTTTTAAGTGTGGTTCTTCGTTAACTCAAATACACGGTTTAAGTCAGGGACTATCGGTATTTACCACGAGAACATCCACCCCTTGAAAATAAAGTAATTTTCCTATACTTTAATAAAGATTTAATTCCATAAAATTTAATTAAATGAAAGTAATTGAAGATTTTCCTCATTATGTACAGGTCTAATACACTGTCAAATGTGGCTACGTGCACCTTTATTCTCATATTCTCTATCTAAATATCTCACACCTCTATCTACTTAGGTACACACACCAGAATCCTTAGAATCACCTTAGACCACCCCTTCTCTGCTCCATCTCCTGTTGCTAGTTAATTACTAGATTACTTACTGTGCTATCTAAATATATTTAAAATCCATCCCTCATCTCTACTCTTAATCTGTAACAATCTCCTATGTGAGCTGCATTTTTCACCCTCTTCTTCTGGTTTATCAGCCCCATCAATCACAAGTGACTTTCTAACATTTTCAAATCTGACCATACTACTTCCTTAATTAAACCCCTTAAGGGGCTCTCCATTTTATTCAGAATAAACTTTATCTTCATATGGATGACATTCATGATTTTGCTCCTAATATGGCCTATCATTTCATTGTTTATCATCTTTTTATAAAATAATGCTTTTATCAAGGTTGTTATGGATCAGATACTGTTCTAAATGCTTTACAAATACCTATCTTATGAATAGGTGTTATTATCATCTCCATTTAACAGTTGAGGGAATGGAGACACAGAATAATTAATTAATTTTGCAAAGGTCACATAGTTACTAATTGACAGAACCTGCATTCAAATCCGGGTTCTCTGCCCCAGAATCTGTGCCCTTAATCATCCTATCCCCTGCCTCTCTATTCTTTCTACGTGAATAAATTACCTAAGCTAGAAAACCATAATTGTAGGGTTTATTTTTTGTTTGTTTGTTTTTTCCATAGATGTTGCATGTTCCTTTTTTTTCTAGGTGATTTCACACATTCTGCACTTTCTGTTTGAAACGTATGTGTGTGTATATATGTGTGTGTTTCTCTGTATGCATTTTTCTCACCTCATAAAACAAACTCAAACATAAATTCTCTGAGACTTCAAATCCCATGCGTTTCTCTGATTCCTTTCTCCCTTGCCTTTCCAGAGTCAATAAAATATTAATAAGCACATACAACTTTACCAAAAACAAACAGACAGGCAAAAAAGCCCTGTGACATTACTGCTTCCTTTTTATCCCCACAGTCATCAGTGTAGTTCTGGCCAGACTTCTCCTGTGTATGGGTCTTAAAAGATAACTAACTCTACATTCCAATTAGGATTTTTTTAAAGAGAGTTTGACAAATGAGGTGATTCCCAAATGTGAGCAGGGTTAAGAGAAACCACATGAAATAGTGGATGGCTACTATCATTCCTTTCATAAAGGGGTAAGAGAACAGTTACTAGAACTAGGAAACAGAGGCCTGTGGAGAAGGCCACCTTGAAAGGAATTGTGACCTTCGGTGGAGAAATGCCATCAGCTTAACTTCACACTACAGGGGAATAAGCACCCTGATCTCAATATCTTTCTTTGCACAATTTCCCCCCAGGACTTTCACTGGGAAAACCCACCTGCAACACATAAATCAAGAACACTCATTGGACTGTTCCATACCCGTCAAGCTCCACAGGCAATGAGCAGAATGAAAGACTGAGATAAACCTGGAGGAGCAAGACTTAGATTTCCAGCATACAAGGATCCCTAATTTCACAAGGGTTAAGTACTCAGCTGCTAACCTAAAGAATAGTGGTTCAAAGCCACCCAGCCACTCCATGGGAGAAAGACATGGTGATCTGCTCCCATAAAGACTAAGCCTAGAAAACCCTATCGGCAGTTCTACTCTGTCACATGGGGTCACTATGAGTTGAAAACGAACTCAAAGGCACACAACAAAAAACAACAGTGCTTATCCGTTCATGCATCAGGGATGTATAAAATCTACACCTCTGACCAGTGAGCCATAATAATAAGATTCCCAGCACACATTTCCCACATTAAAGAAATACATCCCTCATCCTAAGGAACTCAGCAGTGTGTAAGCTTCAAAATAGATTCCTTTAAATTAACAATTAAAATGCTTAGGTCTTTTGAAAATTGATTGTTTAAGAAGAGTTGAAAGTTTGAAAGCTTAATATGATTAATGTTAAGCTTTGTGGTGTGCCAAAAGCTAATCTACATTAAGACCATACACACAACCAAATCTTAGGCAAAATGATTGATGGTTTGCTTGATTTGTTTTAGCATTTTTTTTTTTTTTTCTATTTGTTTGCTGCTTTGCTTTCTCAACTCAGGAAACAGAAGATTTCAGATCTGCAGTTCTCTAACACTGACCTCTGTATATCAGAGAATATGAATATCCACCAGTATTGATATTTTCATGTCAATCACTAAATAAATTGTAATGTGACAACTCAGTTGTGTAGATAAGATACACAACGTACCTAGTTTGATCATTTTAGCAGTCTATTATTATGAATGACATTTGGCTCAGTTACAGATGATTAGAGTAAGTAAAGGGGAGAAAGTAGCTATCTTTTAGTAATTAAAACAAATCAAATGAAAAGAAAGGATCTCAGGTTAGCAATTATGAGATCAGTGATTTCTGGTTTCTTTACTGTCTCCTAGAATGGTGTAAGATTCAAATATTTATTGTTACCCACAGTGATGCCTGTGTTCTTGTACAAGTACTCACATTCTACACAGACTTGTAATACATGTGCTCTTTCTTTGGAAGGAAGTATTAAAATGACTATGTCTGCCAGTGTGACAAACTTGAAGAAAATACAAAGGATGCGCCTGTAAAATAGTTTATAATGATACACAAGTTTGATATCACCAACGTAAGTGATCGGGATTCTATTTCTGGCATTTTGAGAATCTAGATATCCTGAACTAATTTCCCACTCAAACAACTAAATGTTCTGGATAAAATTATACATGCATAGCTGAGCTGGCAAAAACTAAGGGAACTTCAGAAACTAAATGCAAAGTGAATTTGATAATGCTGAGAAAGAAGAAAGCAGTCAGGCTGATTTCATTTCGGGGTATGTTCCAAATCTGGTGACTTCAGTCTGTCTCAGCTACCACCTGATAAGCAAGGACCAGAGAAAAACCTAGGGGACTTCCAGGCAACATGGCTCTATAGACAGAAGCACCACGCCATCCCTTTGCAGCAAAGATCAGAAAAACTAAGTCAAACAGAGTCACACATCAATCCTGAAACCCTAAGCATCAAATAAAGAGATAAAGAACCCAGTCAAGCACCGAATGGAATAAGAAACTGACTGAGAACAGAGAGCAAGGAGACATACATGCAGAGGTCCCCTATCAGCTACCAGTGCATAAATCTGTCGTCTTGGATTCCTATCGGAGATCAGCGAAAAAGGGGTATGAGAAAGCAGCTTCACGGAGCTTCCAGCAGGAGACAGAATACCAATAACCATCAATATAGGCTTTCCTACCCCCCACCCTTCTTCACCCCCACTTAGCCTCCTCTGCTTACTGCAGCCACAGTCTCTTGGCCAGGAAGCACCAGCTTCACACTGGTGTTGCTTGGATTCCACCCGCCCACACTAGCCGGCTCCCTGAGGGCCTTTTGTTGGCTTCTGGTGTTGCTTTTTTTACGTTTCTTTAGATTTCTTCCTTACCTCTCACCACCTCCCCCTGCTTTCTCTCAAATACCTGGCTCCGTGTGCAATCTTTGCTTCTTCCCGAAAGACTGAAAAACACCACTCAACTGTGAAACTGCTTCCCGGCTCATGCCGCCACACTGGTGGGACCCCCAGGGCTTTTTTGTTCGTTTGTTTGTTTGCTCTGATTTGTTCTGTTTTGATTTGTTTGTTTGTTTTCTTTTTCTTTTCTTGGCTTGGAAGCCCCTTCTAGCAGGGCAGTACCACGCTGCTTGGAAGCTACTCCCTTACTCTGCGCAGATGCAAAGAGACATCTCTGGTGGCATTTCTTTTTTCTTGTTTTTTTTTTTTTTGTTTGTTTGTTTCTTTGTTTTGTTTTCTTCTCTCTCATTCCCTTTTTGTCTTTCTTCATTTCAAGTCTCTCAATTTATTCATGTTTTCTTTTACCCATTTTCTTTTTTTTTCCATTTTGTTTTTCCCCATTTCTCAGTCTCTCACCTCTGCACTCCAACAGCAATCTCCCTTAGCATTCTTTTTTATTTCTGTGTATGTTTTTGCCTCCTATTCCTTTCTCCTCTCTCTCATCTTTCTCATACACATCTTAGCTCCACACATCACAATCTCCCCCTTCCTTATGGCCTACCTGCACCATGTGCTGAACATCACACTCCCAAGCAGCACAGGCACAGACTACTGGAACATGCCTTGCACTGATGTCCGGTCCACACTGTCAGCCCTGGTACTTGCCACAAACAACCCATCCCAGCAACTTCCCTTCAGCTAGACCTGCCCTGCTGTACCATACCTCATTGACTGACCCTGCACATTGGAGAAGGAGGTGCCCCCAGATGAGCAAACAAAAAAGAATGCACAGCCTGCCTTCTCAGACATAACAAATAAAACAAAAAAGCAGGATGAAACAAACAAATCTACAATCAATAAATGAGTAAAATAACCATTGACTATATCAAAACATTTACAAAAACAGGACAGGATGGTTCCAGTAGGTGTCCAAAATAAAACACCAGATGACCTTCCAATAGAAAGAAGAAAAGGCACTAGACCTAACTGATAGGGAATTCAAATCTCTAATATTCAGAATTATCCCAGAGTTGAAGCAAAAAGCAGACAAAAATGAGGAAAAAATAGACAAACTCATGGAAAAAGCAGACAAATTCATGGAAAATACAGACAAAAAAAGGGAAGAATTCAGGAAAATAATGCAGGAACAAAATGTCAAAATAAATTCACAACTAGGAATTATACAAAAACAACAATTAGAAATCTAAAAGATAAACAACAAGATTTCAGAAATGGACAGTGTCATAGAAGGGCTGAAGGAGCAGGTTTGAAATGATGGAAGGTATGATCAGTGAAATTGAAGACAAAGACTTGGCTATAAATCTGAGGAAAAGTCGGAAAAAAGAACAAAGAAAAATGAAGAAAACCTGAGAATTATGTGGGATACAATCAAGAGCACAAATCTGCAAATGATCAGAGTTCCAAAACAGGGAGAGACAACAGAAAACACAGAGAGGATCATTAAAGAATTGCTGACAGAAAACTTCCCCAATATCATGAAAGATAAAAAGCTGACCATCCAAGAACCTCAATGAACACCATATAGGATAGATGACAAGAGAAAATCACCAAGGCATCTCATAATCACACTTGCTAAAACCAAAGACAAATAAAGAATCCTGAGAGCAGCTCAAGAGAAACAAAAAGTCACATACAGAGGAGAAAAAATAAGACTAAGCTCAGATTATTTGGCAGAAAGTGTGCAGGCAAGAAAGCAATGGGATGACGTGTATAACACCTTGAAAGAAAAAAGTTGCCAGCCAAGAATAATATATCCTGCAAAACTCTCGTTCAAATATGATGGTGAAATTAGGTCATTTCTAGGTACACAGACATTAAGGGACTATGTAAAAACCAAACCAAATTTACAAGCCTTATTAAAGGGAGTCCTTTGATCTGAGAACAAACAACATCAAACCACAGGCTGAATATAGGACCCAGGATTGTACTAGCCAGATACCAACCTAGGACCATCCAAAACCAAAAGAATTACAACAGGGAACCAGAGAGGTTAATCTGTAAATGACACAGCATCAGGATAATACAAGAGGGAAAAAACAGTGTATGTATAGAACCTTTTACTGGAGAGGAAGGCAAGGGGATACCAAGTAATAATAGACTAGTTCAAATCTAGGAAGATAAGGGTAAATTTCAAGGTAACCACAAAGAAAGTTTACAAACCTACTCATCAAAATACAGAAGAAAAACATAAAGTCTCAGTAAAAACAAAACCTACAAAAACAAAATAAATGAAAAAAAAAATCCACAAATAAAGGATCTCAGCACAGGAGAGTAAAAGAAACAAAGAAAATGTCAGCACCACCAAAAAAAAAAAAAAAAAAAAAAAAAAAAATGCAATCCCTTTCCTAGGAATATATCCTAGAGAAAGAAGAGCCATCACACAAATAGACATATGCACACCCATATTCATTGCAGCACTGTTCACAATAGCAAAAAGATGTAAACAACCTAGATGCCCATCAATAGATGAATGGATAAACAAACTATGGTACATACACACAATGGAGCACTATGCAACGAGAAAGAACAACAATGAATCTGTGAAGCATCTCATGACATGGATGAAACTGGAGGACATTATGCTGAGTGAAATAAGTCAATCACAAAAGGACAAATATTGTTTGAGACCTCTATTGTAAAAACCCATGAAAAAGTTCACACACAAAATGTAACAATCTTTGTTGGTTACCAGGGATGGGAGGGGTGCGGGGGGACATACTAAATAGGCAATAGATAAGTGGTAACTTTTGTGAAGTGTGAGACAGTACACAATACTGGGGAAGCCAGCACAACTTGTACAAGGAAAGGTCATGGAAGCTCCATAGACACATTCAAACTCCCTGAGGGACTGAATCGCTGGGCAGAGGGTTGTGGGGACTATGGTCTCATGCAAATCTACCTCAATTGGCATAACACAGTTTATAAAGACAATTTTCTACATTCTACCTTGGTGAGTAGTGTCTGGGATCTTAAAAGCCTGTGAGCAGCCATCTAAGATACTCTACTGGTCTCACCCCTTCGGGAGCAAGGGAGAATGAAGAGAACAGGATGTAAGGAAAAGATGGTGCCCTGCTATCACCACTGACTACTCTGACCTGGATCACAATAGAGGGTCCTGGACAGAGCTGGGAAAGGATGTAGAACAAAATTCTAACTCACAAAAAAAAAAGAAGAGAGACCGGATTTACTGGCCTGACAGACTGGAGAAACCCTGAGAGTATGGCCCCTGGACACCCTTTTAGCACAGTGGTGAAGTCACTCATGAAGTTCACCGTTCAGCTGGGGATTGGACAGCCTCATAAAACAAAACAGGACTAATGAGGCCCAGCAGTCCAGCGACAAGGACTAGAAGGCAGGAAAAGACAGGAAAGCTGGTGATAGGGAAGCCAAGGTTGAGAAGGGACAGTGTTGACATGCTTTGGGGTTATTAACCATTGTCATAGGGCAATATGTGTACTAACTGTTTAATAAGAAAATTTTTTTTTCTGCAAACCTTCATCTAAGGTGCAAAAAAATAATGAATTATCTATGTTAAATCAAATTGACAACAGCAACTCAGAAGGTTTGATGGGAAGCCTAGGGCACAGTGAGTTGAAGACAATGGTGATGGAAAAACCTGGAAAAGGATAGTGAGAATAGCAGCACAACTGGAAGAATGTAATCGATGTACGATGTAAGAATGTAATTGTACATGTAGAATCTTTTAAAATGGTGTAACTTTAGCTATGTATATTTTCACCAAAAAAAAGTCCTCCAAGATCGAGAAGGGAGAGTGTTGGCATGTAGTGGGTTGTTAACCAATGTCATAAAACAATATGTGCACTTTTTAATAAGAACAATTTGTTCTGTAAACCTTCATCTCTACTACAATAAATCTTGAGTTGGAGAAGCGCGTGACATAAGGTAGTACATAAATTAGTGCAAATGAAAATCACCGTTAAACCAGGCCTTATTCCCAAAGTAAAGGAATAAGAGCTTACAGTTAAAAATAGCCAGACACAGAGGAAAACACAGTATCACGAGAAACAGAAAATAGAACCAGTAATAGAATGAGACCAGCAAAAGTTCACATAATGGAATTGTCAAGCACTGACTATAAAGTAAATATGTTAGCTATGTTTCAAAAGTAATAAATGATTTAAAATATGTATAAGAAACAAGCGATGTAAAAATATATACGAGATCTAAAAAGCTATTAAAAAGAAAAAAAAAAAATTTAAAAACTTGTAAAGAGACTATTTAAACAGTGGAAGAAATCTATAATGTACCGCAAACATAGGTAAAGGGATTATCCAGAGTGCAGCAAAGAGAAATACAGTGCTGGTATGGTCATGTAGCCTAAGAACTGCAGAAATGCAGGGGTACCCATAACATTCAGTATGTTTAGTTAACCCTGGAACATAAACAGATGGAAAAAAATGAAAGCTTGTTCAAAATAAAGGAATTAGAGAGTTGATTCTAACATACATCCTGTCAGGGATAAAGAAGAAAAAAAGGAAAGAGGATAGCTTAAAATTTGTTAAAGTCAATGGGAGATACTGAAATTCAGTAATTGCAAGTCCAATAAAAGTAAATTTAAAAAAATGTAAACAGATGTGCATTACTGAAACTAAAGAACACGAAATATAAACAAATCTTATAAAGCCAGAGAGATAGATTAAAACAAGAGAAACAAAACACAGTAGCTTCAAATCTCATTAATAGCAAAATAGAAGGGTAAGTAGTACTGAAATCATTTCAAAATAACAAAAAAAATAAGAAAATAGAAAAAAAATTAAGAGATTGCCTAAAATAAGATAGTTTTAAAAATCCAAGCATATCAGTAATTATATTTAATGTAAGTGGCTTTAACTCTCCAATCAAAAGACAAACATTGTCAGACTGCAAAGAAAAGGAAGCACACAAAATCATGTTATGTGTTATTTGTTGCAGACTTATCTAAAATATAAGGACATAGAATGACAACAAAATAATAAAGTATAATACACTAGACAATACTAACCACAAGGAAACTGGTATAGTTATATTAACATGAGAAAAAAACTTTTGCAAAGAAAATTATTAAAAATAAAGAGAAAATTCCATGATAATAAAAGTTTCAATTAAATAGGTATGTATAAAAGTAATAAATATCTATGAACTGATGGGTATTGCCTCATTATATACATGACATTGCCTCTGAGTGTGTGTGTGTGTGTGTGTGTATTTTCTCTGTACACCGTGTTCAAACAAGATAAAAAACAAAGATGACTCGTGTAGTCGAATTGCATCTAAGCTTTTCTTAAAAAAATTTTATTGTGCTTTGGGTGAAAGTTTACAGCATGAATTAGTTTTTCTGTCAAAAATTTGTACACAAATTGTTTTGTGACATTGGTTACAGTCCTCACAATGTGTCAACACTCTCCCACTTTCCCTTCCCACCCTTATTCTCCATGTCCATTCCTCCAATTTTCCTATCCCTTCCTGCCTTCTCCTCTTTGCTTTTGGGCAAGTGTTGCCCATTTGGTCTTATATACTCAGTTGAGCTAAGAAGCATGTTCATCACATGTGTTATTGTTTGTTGTATAGGCCTGTCTAATCTTTGGCTGAAAGGTTGACTTTGGGAGTGGCTTAGTTCTTAGTTAGCAGCGTGTCCAGGGGCCATAGTATCGGGGGTGCTCCAGTCTCTGTCAGACCAGTAAATCTAGTCTTTGTGAATTTGAATTTTGTTCTACATTTTTCTCCCACTCTGTCCAGAACCCTCTATTGTGAACCCTGTGAGAGCTGTTGGTGGTGGTAGCCAGGCGTCATCTAGTTCTCCTGGGCTTAGGCTGGTGGAGGCTGTGGTTCATGTGGTCTATTGTGTTTTCCTTGTGTCTTTGATTTTCTTCATTCTCCTTTGCTCCGGACAGGATGGAACAGATAGATGTATCTTAGGTGGCCACTCACAAGCTTTTAAAACCCCAGATGCTACTCATCATAATAGGATGTAGAACATTTTCTTTGTGAACTATCTTATGCCATTTGACTTAGTTGTCTCCCGAGACCATGAACCCCAGCTCTCAGCCCCAGTAACTCAGTCTGTCAAGGTGTTTGGATGTGTCTAGGAAGCTTCTATGACTTTGCCTTGGTCTATTTGCGCTGACTTCCCCTATGTTGTGCGCTGTCTTTCCCTTCACCAAACTTAATGCTTGTCTATCATCTAGTTAGTGATTTCCCCTTCCCTCCCTCCCTCTTAACTGTCAAAAATAGGTTTTTTCTGCATTTAAACCTTCTCTTGAATTTTTATAATAGTGCTCTCATGCAATATTTGTCCTTTTGTGATTGACTTATTACACTCAGCATAATGCCTTCCAGTTTCATTCATGTTGTGAGACGTTTTGCAGAGTCATCACTGTTCTTTATCTTTGAGTAATATTTTTAAGTAGTATTCTATTGTGTGTATGTACCATAATTTGTTTATCCTTTCATCTGTTGATAGGCTCTTAGGTTGTTTCCATCTTTTTCTATTGTGAATACTGTTGCAATGAACATTGGTGTGCACGTGTCTATTTGTGTGATGGCTCTTACTTCTCTAGATATATTCCTAGGATTGTTGGAGAGTATGGTATTTCTATTTCTAGCTTTTTAAGGAGGCATCATATCATTTCAAATAGAGGTTGTACCATTTTATATTCCCACCAGTAGTGCATAAGAGTTCTGCGAACTCTCCAACATTTTTTTTTTTTTTTTAATGACTGCTCATAATACCAGGGAGAAATGGTATCACATTGTAGTTTTGATCTACATTTCTCTAATGGCTAGTGATCAGGAGCATTTCCTCATGTGTCTGTTAGCCTGAATGCCTTCTTTGATGAAGTGTCTGTTCGTATACTTTTCCCATTTTTTTAGTTAGATTATTTGCCTTTTTGTTGTTGAGGTGTCAAAGTCTTTTATAGACTTTAGAGATTAGACCATTGTTGGATATGTCTTAGCCCCAAATTTTTTCACAGTCTGTAGGTTTTCTTTTAACTCTTCTGGTGAAGTCTTTTGATAAGCACAGGTTTTTAATTTTTAGGAGTTCCCAGTTATCTAGTTTATCTTCTGGTGTTTGTACATTGTTAGTTTTGGTTTGTATTGTATTTATGCCATGTATTAGGGCTCTTGGTTTGTCTGTATTTTTTCATCCATGACCTTTATTTTTTTAGGTTTTGTAATTAGGTATTTGGTCCATTTTGAGTTAGTTTTTGTGTATGGTATGAGGTATAGATCCTGTGGTCCTGCATCATTTTTTTACAAACGGACATCTAGTTTTGCCAGCACAATTTGTTAAAAAGACTCTCTTTCCCCATTTAATGGACTTTGGGCATTTGTCAAAGATCAGATGACCACAGGTAGACCGATTTACCTCTGGATTCTCAAGTCTGTTCCATTGGTCTATGTGCCTGTTGTTGTACCAGAACCAGGCTGTTTTGACGACCATGGCTGTATAGTAGATTTAGAGATCAGGTAGTATGAGGTCTCCTACTTTGGTCTTATTCTTCAACAATGCTTTGCTTGTTTGGGGCCTCTTTCTTTTTCATATAAAGTTGGTGATCAGTGTTTCCATCTTGTTAAAGAAAGCTGTTGATATTTGAATAGGGATTTCATTATATCTATAGATCACTTTAGGTAGAATTGACATTTTCACATTGTTAAGTCTTCCTATCCATGAGCATAGTATATTCTCCATTTATGTAGGTTTCTTGGAGTAGTGTTTTGTAGTTTTCTTTGTATAGGTCTTTTACATCCCTGGTTAGATTTATTCCTAAGTATTTTATCTTTTTAGGGACTAGTATAAATTGTGTCATTTTCCTGATTTCCTTTTTGAAGTTCTCTTTGTTGATATATAGGAATCCAACTGATTTTTGTATATTGATATTCTATCCTGCAACTCTGCTGAATCTTTCTATTGGTTGCAATAGATTTCTTGTGGAATCTTTGAGGTACTCTCTGTATACTATCATATCATCTGAGAATAGGGATAATTTTACTTCTTCCTTTTCAATTTGGATGCGCTTTATTTCATTTTCTTATCTTATTCTCTAGCTAGGACTTCCAGCACAATGTTAAACAGAAGTAGTGATAAAGGGCATCCTTGTCTTTTTCTCTTCTCATAGGGAATGTTTTCAGTCTCTCTCCCTTGATAAGGATGTTGGCTGTTTGTTTTGAATAGATGTCCTTTATTATGTTGAAGAATTTCCCTTCTATACCTATTTTATTGAGAGTTTTTATCAGGAATGGGTGTTGGACTTTATCAAATGTTTTTTCTGCATTGATTGAGATGATCATGTGAGTCTTGTTTTATTTATGTGGTGGATTACGTTGATTGAATTTCTAATGTTGAACCATCCTTGCATACTTGATATGAATGCCACTTTGTTGTGGTGCATTATTTTTTTGATATGATGCTGAATTCTATTGGTTAGAATTTTGTTGAGAATTTTTGTATATATATTCATGAGAGATATTAATTGATCTGTCATGTTCTTTTTTTTTTTGTGATGTCTTTGCCTGGCTTTTGTATCAGGATTATTCTGGCTTCATAGAATGAATTTGGAAGTATTCCTTCCTTTTATATGCTCCACAATAGTTTGAGTAGTACTGATGTGAGCTCTTCTCTGAATGTTTGGTAGAATTCTCTAGTGAACCTGACCAGGCCAGGGTTTTTTTTTTTTTTTTGTTCTCATTACTTCTTAAATCTCTTTTCTTGTAACAGGACTGTTCACATTTTCTATCTCAGCTTGTGTTAGTGTAGGTAGGTAGTGTGTTTCTAGAAATTTGTCCATTTCCTTTAGGTTCTCAATTTTGTTGGAGAACAATTTTTCATAGTATCCTGTTATAATCCTTTTTATTTCAGTTAGGTGTTTTGCAATGTCCCTCATCTCATTTATTGTTTGGATATTTTCCTTTTCTTCTGTTGTTCTTTTGTCAGTTTGGTCAATGGTTTAATTTTATTGATCTTTTCCAAGAGCCAGTTTCAGGTCTTGTTGATTCTTTCTAGTGTTTTTCTGTTCTCTATTTCATTTACTTCTGCTCTAATCTTTATTTTCCTTTCCTCTGGTGGTTGTGGCTGTCTTTTGCTGTTCTCTTCTATTTGTTTGAATTGTAGGACTAACATTTTGATTTTGGCCCATTCTTCTTTTTTGGTGTGTGTGTTCATTGCTATAAATTGACCTCTGAGCACTGATTTTGTTACATTCCAAAGGTTTTGGTATGATGTGTTTTCATCTTCATTTACTTCTAGGAATTTTTTATTCTGTCTTTGATTTCTTCTATTACGCAGTTGCTTTTAAGCAAAGTGTTATTTAGTTTTCATGTATTCGATTTCTTTTCCTTGCTGTTCTTGTTATTGATTTCTACTTTTGTGTCATCGTGATCACTGGGAATGCTTTGCATTATTTTGATGTTTTGAATTTTTTTGAGAGTCACTTTGTAGCCTCAAATGTGGTCTATTCTGGAGAATGTTCCATGTGCATTGGAAAAAAATGTATAACTTTCTGCTTTTGGGTGCAATGTTCTATACATGCCTATGAGGTCAAGTTTTTTGATTTTGCCTTTAGATCTTCTGCATCTTTGTTGAGTTTCTTTCTAGTCCATCGGTCTTTTATTGATAGTGGTATACTGAACTCTCTCCTAATATTATTTTGGCACTATTTCTCTTTTCAGTGCTGTTAGAGTTTGTTTTATGTATTTTGGAGCCCTGACTTTGGGTGCATATATGTTTATTAAGGTTATGTCTTCTTGGTGGGTTGTCCCTTTAATCTTATATAATGTCCTCCTTGTCTTTTACAGTTGGTTTTGCCTTAAAGCATATTTTATCTGAGATTAATATTGCTACTTCTGCCATTTTTGCTTACTGTTTGCTTGATATATTTTTCCATCCTTTGACTTTTAATATATTTATGTCTTTGTGTCTAAGGTATGTCTCTTGTAGACAGTACATTGGTGGGTCATGCTTTTTATCCATTCTGCAACTCTCTGTCCCTTTACAGGTTCATTTAAGCCATTTATATTCAGTGTGATTATCAATAGGTCTGAGTTTATTGCTATCATATTATTCTGCTTTTTTTGTTTGTTTGTTTGTTTGTTTTTTTGGTAGTGTTAATGTTTTCTTTGTTCTTACTTTCCTGTGTTGACTTCCTTTTGTTGGAGGATTTTTTTTTCTTTTCTTTTCTTTCATTATTATAGATTTTGTGTTTACTGAGATATTATGTTTTTTCTTCTTTTTTATTCTAATGAGTAGACTTGTTAACTTTTTTTGTGGTTACCTTAAAACTTACCTTTATCTTCCTAAGGTTGAACAAGTCTATTATAACTTGGTATCACCTTAACTTTTCTTCTTTATTTGAAACTTTTATACCTACATCATTTTTCCCCCTTTTATTGTTTTGATGTTTTTGTCATTTGCAGATACATCTCTGTTTCCCCATTTTAAGTCATTTAGCTTTGTTTCGTTGTTGAGAGTTCTTTACTTAGATTGGTATTGGGTGATGCTGTTCTGTGTCCAAGACTCTGGTTATTGTCAGATCTTTTTGGTTTTCTAACTGAAGGATTCCCTTTAATGTTTCTTGTAAGTCTGGTCTGGTTTTTACATATTCCCTTAATTTCTGTTTATCTGGAAATGTCCTAATTGTGCCATCTTATATGAGAGAGAATTTTGCAGAGTATATTATTCTTGGTAGGCAATTTTTTTTTCTCTCAAGGTTTTAGATATGTCATTCCATTACCTTCTTGCCTGCATAGTTTCTGTCAAGTAGTCAGAGCTTAGTCTTATTGTTTCCCCTTTGTAAGTGACTGTTTTTCTTGAGCTCCTCTCAGGATTCTTTCTTTGTCTTTGGTTTTGTCAAGTGTGATTATGATGTGTCTTGGTGACTTTCCTTTGGAGTTTATCCTATGTAATGTTCATTGCGATTCTTGGATGATCAGCCTTATGTCTTTCATGATATTTGGGAAATTTTCTGGCAGTAAATTTTCAACAATTTTCTCTGCGTTTTCCATTTTCTACCCCTGTCCTGGAGCTTTGATCACACACAAAATTTTGCTCTTGATTGTATCCCACATAATTCTTAGGTAATCTTCATTTTTCTTCATTCTTTCATTGATTTTTCCTCATACAAAGTGGCGTCCATGGTTTTATCTTCAATCTCACTGATTCTGTCTCCCATTGTTTCAAATTTAGTCCTGAAACATTCTATTTCTGAAATTTTGTTAATTTTTTGGATTTCTAGTAGATTTTTAAGTATGTTTTCTGATTGTTCATTTATTTTAATTTTTTCTTAGTGTTATTTTCCTGAATTCTTCTACTGCTTTGTCTGTGTTTTCCTTGATTTTGGTTATGTTTTCTTGGTTTTGTCTGTGTTTACCTTGATCTCTTTCCTAATCTATTGGGGAGCCCTAAATATTAGTCTTTTGAATAACATATCAGGTAGTTCCACTGCCTTTTCTTCTACTGGAAGGTCGCCTGATTCTTTATTTTGATCATTTGCTGGAGCAATCTTGTCCTGCTTTTTTATATGTTTTTATATTGTCTGTATCTCCAAGACATTAAGGTATTATTTTCTTTATTTATTGATTGTGTGTTTGTTTTTCTCATCCTGCTTTTTTGTTTTGATTCATCATGGTGGGCAGGGCAGGCATGCTTTGTTGCTTGCTCATCTGTGGGCATGATAGCTTCCATCACCTCAATCAGCTGGGCAGCACAGCTGCAGGCAGGGTGAGCCCATTTCACTGTCCAATGGTTTGGTGATGTGGCTGAAAATAGACTGGGCAGGTGCTTTCTGCTCACTGAAGTTGATCCAGTGGTGTGAGACCCTTTCCAGATAGGCAGGGTTGTTGGGTAGGGAGTGGTATGGGCTCACTTTTCACTCTTCAGCAGGTGGTTGAGTCGCAGGAAGGGAGAGGCAGTGCAGGCCTGGGGTGATGGCAAGCTGGATCCAGTGACATGCTAGCCATGGCAGTATGGTGATGGTGGGCCACAAAGTGGGTGGCATATGGGGCTAGGTGGGGAGAAGAAAGAAAAAGAAAAAAAGGGTAGCTTGTGGGTGAGCGTGGGTGGGGTGAACCCAGTGGCAGGTGGGGAGGGGAGGGAGGTGGCATACAAGCCTAGGTGAAAGGGAGAAATAAAATGAAGAAAAAGAAAAAATGTTGTGGCAGGAGCCATTGTGTGGGGGCTGGGCAGATGTGGCATAGCAGAGGGCCAGTGGCTCTCTAGCCGTGTCAGTGTGGCCTGGCCCACCAAGAGGGGGTAAATGTGGCATATGGGGCTAGGTGAGAGGAATAAAAATAAATAAAGAAGGGAAAAAGAGAAGGAAAAAATAGTGCAGCAGGAGCCAAAGTGTGGGGGTGGGGAAGACCTGGGTTGGCAGCAGAACAGTGGCTCTCTATCCATGGCAGTGCAGCGTGGCCCAGTGGGAAAGGGTACAGGTGATGTATGTGGCTGGTTGGGGAGGGAGAAAGCACCAGTAGCTTGAGGGACCGGGCAGCAGCAGGGTGATAGATCTCTACTCACAGTGGTAAGCTGTGGCCTGGTGGGAATGAATGGGTAGAGATGGTGTATCAGGCTAGGTGGGAGGGAGAAAGAAAATTAAGAAAGGGAAGAGAAGAAAAATAAATAAATAAATAAATAAATAAATAAATAAATATTTAAAAAATGGTGCTGTGGAAGTCAGTGGGTGGGGGTGGGGGGACCTCAGCTGGCAGTGGTCTGGTGGCTCCCTAGCCAAGGAGATGTACCATGGTCCAGCAGGAAAGGGTAGAGGTGGGTTATGAGTCTAGGTGTGAGGGATAAAGAAAAAGAAGAAAGGGACAAAAGAAAAGAAAAATGGCATGGCAGGAGCTGGCAGTTAGGGTCGGTATGCACCTTAAGTAATAGTGGGCTGGTAGCTCTCTAGCTGAGCGGCATGGTATAGCCTGTTGAGAAGGGGTGGGTGTTGCTTATCAGGCTATGTAGGAGGGAGAAAGAAAAGGAAGGGGAAAATGGCATGGCAGGAGCTGGCAGGGTGGACCTGGAGTGATGACTGGCAGTAGCTCTCTCACTGAGTGACCTGGCATGGCCCATAGGGAAGAGGTGGGAGTGGCATGTGGGGCAGAAAGGTGAGGGGTGGGAAAGCATGTTTCTCTCGTTACTGGGTGCTCTGTCTCCTGTCTGAGGTTGCTGCTGGCTGTGCTCCAAGATGGCAACACTGTGCTGTGTTAGTTGACAGGGGACCTCTACTCAAAATCTCTCCCTGTTCTCTGTTTTCCTTCAGTTTCTTCTTCTATTTGGTGTTTAATCTAGTTCTTTATCCCTTCATTTAATGCTTAAAGTTTCAGGATTGATGTTTGTATCTATTTTACTTAGATTTTGGGGTCTTTGCTTCAGAAGGATGGCATGATGCATCTGTCTAGGGTGCCATGTTGGCTACACCTCCCTAAAATAAGCTTTTAAAGCACCTTGAGATTAGTCAGAAGAAACAAAGTCTGATGATAAGCTTCTCAAATTTGAGTTTTCTCTATCAGAGAAAAAACAACAAACATGTATGACAATTAAATATTACAGTCTGTATTAGAAATAGTAAATTTACTTTTATTAATTTATAATGTAATAAGCATTATGCTATTATAATGAAAAGGACAAATGATTTAAAAAAAAAAACAAAAAACTAAACCCATTGCCGTCAAGTCTATCGCAACTCATAGCGACCCTGTAAGGACAGCGTAGAACTGCCCCATAGAGTTTCTAAGGCTATAAATCTTTACAGAAGCAGACTGCCACATCTTCATCCTGAGGAGGGGCTGGTGAGTTCGAACCACTGACCTTTTGGTTAGCAGCCGAGTACTTAACCACTGTGCCACCAGGGCTCCTCAACAAATCATTAGAAAACAATAAATGAGATAGAGAATTTTGCTCATTTATTTTTGTTTTGGTTTGTTTGTATTGTAATCTTTGGCCATATTGTGTATAATAGTCAAATATCAATTGGAATTGATATTATATGGCAAAGGGGAATTAAAGATGCAGATGCAATTAAGGTTGCTAATCAGCCGACATTAAAATAAAAATTAGGACCTTAAAATTGGGATTATTAGGGTGGACTCAAAGAAATCACCAAAAAAAAAAAAAAAAGTACCTTCAAGTAGATTCCAATCCATGGTGACCCTGTGTGTTGCAGAGTAGAACTGTGCTCCATAGGGTTTTCAAGGCTGTTACCTTTCGGAAGTAGATTGTCAAGACTTTCTTCTCAGGTGCCTCTGGGTGGCTTCGAACTACCAAGTTTTGGTTAGTAGTCAAGTGCCACCCAAGGACTCTCCTTAAAATTGCAGGAGAAAGGCAAAAGAATTAGAGAAGGAGATATAACAACAGAAGCAAGGTCAGAGTGATATGATTTGAAGGAACTCAATCCACCCTTGCTGGCTTTGAAGATGAAAAGAGATTGTGAGCCAAGGAATGGGAGTGGCCTCCAGGAGCCAGAAAAGGTAAGGAAACAGATTCTCCCCTAGAGCCTCCAGTAAGGAAAGCAGCCAGGGCGACACCTTGATTTTAGTCTATTGAGACTGTATCAGACATCAGACCTTCAGAATTGTAACATAATAAATTGTCTTGATTTAAGCTGCAAAGTTTGTGGCAATTTGTTGCTGTTCCTAACAAGAAAATCAGCTAATTATGGTTCTGTTACTTTTACTGTGGAAGAAGAAAGCATAAAAATTAACAAGGTCTAAATTATTAGTCAGTTAAGCTTTATTAAACCACTGCTATGTATTTGACATATTGCAGTGGTGATATACATTAAGTGTATTCAGTTAATAACTATTTAAACAATTGGGAATGGAAAGAGAATATGCGTATATTAAAATATTAAAACACACTTAACTTTTAAACTATTTAGTCAATGGTAGAAGATGGAGAGATAAGCTCTAACTTCGAGGATTTGGGACGTACAAAGAGACAGAGGTAGTTAACCATCCTCTGGGACTAGTCTCAATAAAAGAAAAGAGCTAGAATGAGCATTTATATGAGCAAAACCCATAAGGGAGAGGACCACATCATAGGGACATACCTCATAATCCGCAAATCTTTCTCGTATATATCTCATATGTCATATATATCACAGTTTATACCCAGGACTGCTCCAGTTTGGGGGTTACTAAGATGCAATTTTTTTTTCAAGCTCCTGTAGCTTTGTTCAGTGCTATCCCCTCTGCCTGATGTGTCTTTCCACCTCTTACTCAGGCCAAGTCAGGAACTATTCATCATTCAAAGCTCAGCTCAAGGGCCATGCTTTATATTCACCTCTGTTTTTTGTATGTCTTCTTTGCCTTTTTGTGTTAGAACCCTGCTGTAAGTTTAATTTCCTCCCAAAATATACGCTGAGGTTCTAACAACTGGTACATGTGAATGTGATCTCATTTGGAAATAGGATCTTTGCAGATACAATCAAGTCAAGATGAAGTCATACTGGATTAGAGTGGGCCTTAAATCCAGTGACTAGTGTCTTTATAAAGAGAGAGAGATTTGGAGACACAGATACACACAGAGGTAACATGGCCATGTGAAAATCAAGGCAGGAATTGGATTGACAGATCTGTAAGCCAATGAATACCAAGGTTTGCTGGCAACTACCAGAAGCAAGGATGAGGCAAGAAATGATTATTGCATACACTCTTTAGAGGGAGAATGCCTTATTTACAGACTGCTAGTTATGAGAGAATATATTTCTGTGGTTTTAAGCAACACAGATTGTGAGGATTTTATTATAGCAGCTCTAAGAAATGAATACAGGCCCATAACAATTTGTTTCATTCATTAATGTCTGTCTCTCTCCCCTTACTTCATTCTCCTCAATGTAATCATAGGTAACTCTTTTTGCATTTACCCTCAGATACAGGGTGTAGCTCATTACAGACATTAAAGAAAGTAGGGAGTATGTATGTGTTTTTTTCACACCAACATGGCAAAATATGAGAAATCGATAAATCTCAAGGAAATACGTGTAAATATCAGAGAAAGGTACTAGCTTGTTAAAAGCTTTTCTCCGTTCTTTTTCTTTGGTCAAGTGAACATTTTGTCAGATATCTTTAACAAAAGATAGAACAAATCTCTGAAATGCAATTTGAATGATTTTCCTGGCCACTCAAATTCTCCACTGTCATTTCCTTAAGGCAAAGATTAAATGATTGTCTTTTCAAGTTAAAAGAAATAATAAACTAGCCCTTCATAATTGTAATACCTAGAAGCCCCAAATAGGTCTGGTAAGAAACAATTATTTTTTTTTTTTAGAATTTGGTAGGAAAAAGTGAGTAAGTGTAATTTATATGTGTGTGTGTGTGTGTATAACTCTCATAGTTGAATATTTAATATCAGCTTAACTTCATTCCTTATTTTTCTTCTTTGTCTTAATGTTGGCATAGAGAAAGCATCCTATGTTTGAAAAAAATAATATTTTATATAAATTAGAAACAGAATATGCAGACGTATCATTTGGCAGATTTGTATCACATTTCAGTGAGTACTGAATCTATTGGAAAATAAGTTTTGGAGGGTGAAAACTATAATGCCTTTATTTAAATTCCTGTACGTACTACAAAGAAACAAGCAAAGATCTCATAAGATCTTTGGGCATTTCAAGGAAGTATAGTAGAAAATCATGCTGTTTCAAAAACATGGACTATAGTCCAAGTGGTATAAAAGCCAAGGCCAAAAGAAAAAATAATAATATGTTAATAATTATTTATTTTTTCCTTTTCACAGAGAATTATATTTCTAAAACTTTATACATTGATGCAATTACATTTTGTTGAAACTTTGGTATATTTCTTGTTTTGTCTTTTCTGCAGTTAACATTTTCCCTGTCATAATGTTTCCAGGGAATAAAGAAAAGGAAATTATATGCTTGGGAAAATGTTGCTTGTAAAAGCAACGTAAGTTTTCTCTAATGAAGCAACATAAATTTGTTAACAAGATTTAAATTTTCCACAGAACCAAGTAGAAAAATTGGGAAGAGTCTCTGTTTTCCATGTTTATTCCCTCTTTATTTTTTTTAAGATAAATGACAAATTGTAATGGCTGTTAGAATTTTTATTTCAATAATTAGATTGCATTCATTGTCAACAGAAACTGGAGTTTATAGATTAAAGATAAAAATCTTCCAATGTCACAAAACAATATCTGTATTAATTGTTTAATGAGAAACTAATTTTCTCTGTAAACCTTCAACTAAAGCACAATTAAAAAAGATAAAAATCTTCTATATCGCTTACAACAGATCTGAACAGAGACTAGAGGTTAAATGCATTTGAATTTTATTCAATTTCCTCATAAGTAACAGATATCAAGCATAGTTCATATTAATTTTAGCATCATAGTAAAAACAAAAAAAGAAAAAAAATGTTCTATGTGTTTTTTCCTACCATTATCCTTTTTTTTTTTTTTTTTTAAAGAAGCATTGCATAGCTCCTGAGAGGGGACAGTATTTTGTTGGACGGCAAGACTGTGGCAGTTTTGGTAAATGGAGTGATTGGATATGACTTTGGTCTGCCCTCCTTTTAGGAGAGGCTGACTCTATTTGTAAGCAGTAGAATAAAACGAAATTTTGATGATCAGAAGGAGCCTGGCTATCTTTTTCCCAATTATTTTATCTTTTTCCTGGACACAGAGAAAGACCTCATTTCCCAGCCTGCTTTACAGTTAGATTTGGCCATGTAGCTGCATTGTAGTCAATGGAATATGAGAAGAAGAGATAAGTGCCATTTCCAGGTTCCTTCCATGATTTGCTGCAAATAAATGTAGGTAGTCTTGGAAACCACATATTGAAGTTGACAATGCAACAAAATGGAAACATCTGACTTCTGAGTAAGCACTTGGAAGATAACTAATTCCTCATATGAACTGTGCGAGCCCGCTGATTGTAGGTTTTTATCATTAACAGCAGCTTGTAGTTACCCAAACTAATACAAAGGTAGACTATAAATGATCTTGCTTTTTAAATAACTACTTTATGATAAACAGCCTTCTAGAAGTGGATAGAAAAGTAAATAAAATGTTAAGAGTTATGCAATAAACATATACTCTAAAATTAAATCTGGTGTATACTTTTACCCTAGCAATTAATATTTATAACCCCTGCTTACTTAAATTTAAGGTTAATCATCTGTAAATTGTTAACAGTAAAATGTTTTTATTTTTAGAGAATGTTTTGTAAATGATAAAATGTTTATAAGCCAAGAAAGTGCTTAAAACACTGGCTCCAAATATAATAAGTCACAATTATTATTGCTTAGGAGTGCTCTGTTAAGTGTGCTTAATTTTTCATCTGTCTTCTACAGACTTGAAATATAGTAAATCACAAGAAAGTATTTATTATATGGATGAGAAAATCTGAATTAACAAATACAGATAGTCCCTAACTTATGACATATTCGAGTTACGACCAACCACACTTTTAAAACATCTATTTTTTTGTACATCTTATTGTTAGTAGCATGTACTACATACAATGTTGCGATGCATAATTTGCTGATGTTGTCATTGACAGATGTTCAGTGTTATGATTTACTGTTCAAAACTCTGCCTTATAGTAGGCTATGAAAACTAAAAATAAAAGAGGTATTCAATTTACATCAGAACCAACTTACAACGGAGTAGTTGGAATGGAATCCCATCATATGTCAGAGACTACCTGGATAATAATAATATGATGATGATGATTGTTACACCTGTTATATGTTCCTTTTTATCCTTAATTTATCTTTTGGTTCAATGGCTTTAATCTCTTGGAATACTTTCTATTTTTATTTTTCTTTGTCTCTTTTTGTTAACAAGAGACACCCTGTAGGACCACAATTTGACACTCTGTAACACTGCAGTTTAACAGCTGACACAACTCCCAGGGGAAAATCCTCACAGCTAAAGGCCATAATTTGAACACCTCATATTTTTTTAAACCACATTGGAAAACTATCTCTCATGTGTGTACCTGGGACTCAATATCTGTAAAGAAAAAGTCACACATTTAAAAATTTGATCCAATGAGTACCTACTAAGGCTGCTTGACTAAAACGTTTTCTCTCATATTCGTGTTATAGGAGAATTATCTCTTGGTTAATAAATAAATAAGCATTTAAGTGGTTGGAATAAATACATATAAATCATTTGAGAAGGAAAGTCATTTATTTTATAGATAGCCCACTTAAATGAGATTTCAACTGGAAGGGGCTATCAGTCTATAATATACATGATCTATATCCATGATTACTTCAGAAAATTAATGTCTCTCCTCCCTTAAGAGAAAGCCAACATTGAAAACCCTTAATAGAAGATTCTAGTTTATTTACTTTAAGGGATATGTTAGGCTTGATATGAGATGCTTTTAGATTTTTAATGATAGATCTAGTTACAGGATATGAAGGAGTCATATTTGAAAACAAGTTTTTCAGTTTGGGAAAAGAGGTACTAGATTGTTTTTTTATATAGATTGAAGGTGTAATTTCCATGTTACTCAGACTCGCATATAACTTGGAATTTTGTAGCTTTCGGCAGAAGCCTGTAGACTCAGAGAAGAGTGCTTCAGGGAGATACATAAGGAAATAGATGGAAAGCATGGGATTTCTTAGTGATGGTAGTTCTAAACTCTGGAGATCATTCAGTCTCAATGGGAGGAAGCTGGTATGGGAAGTGAAGAAATTATATGGTGAAATACAGAACATCTTATAGGTGCCCAGGGGTCCTTGGGTGGCATATCTTTGATGTGGATAACAGGTGAAGTTGTGCACTACAGATTAATAAGTAAGCACAAGTAAGCCCATGTTTACCTTGCTTATTGGGTAATCCAACACTGGGTGGTACAAACGGTTAAGCATTCAACTATTAACTGAAAAGTTGGTGGTTTGAACCCACCCAGTGGTGCCTCAGAAGAAAGTCCTGGCAAACTGCTTCTGAAAAGTTACAGCCTTGGAAATCCTATGGAGTGCAGTTCTACTCTGAAACACATGGAGTCACAATGAGTTAGACTCCATGACAAATGGTTTGGTTTGGTTTTTAAAGGTGCTTAGGGCTTTAGTCCTGTTTAAAATTCTTTCCCCTTATAGTTTTTCTGTATTCTATCTCAAAAGTCTCTTGGGCTGCTATATACATTTTGAAAAACAAAAATAAGCTCTCTGTGGATTCTTCTGAATTTATTTCTAAACATTGAAAAGGAACAATGAGTACTTGGGTAATGTGTTGTGACCTACAAAGCTGCCTTGTGGCAGTTTCTTCAGATTTTGCCATCAACTTTCTCCAAGTAAATATTTCATCCCTTCAGTATAAGAAAACAAATCAGAACTATATAAAATAATTGAAATGTAACATTAT
>NW_004444019.1:5071899-5135678 GCF_000243295.1 Trichechus manatus latirostris
TATATATATACACACACACACACATTTTCGTTTATTTAATAGATATTTATAGAGCACCAGGAATCTTCCAGCTTCTGTTCTGGGTCCTGGAAATGTAGTGATGAACAAGTCAGATCTGATGACAGTGGGGAGGATGGTCAACAAAGATTCACCAATAAATAAAACACGTGATTGTAAAGAGTGATAAAAGTGTTTTGAATCAAATAAAATAGAGGTGATAGGAGAGCAATTTGGGAGAAGATAGACATTCCTTAAATGGGCGGGTAGTGAGGGAGTCTTGACAATGGTGTTTTCTGAATTTGATCTGAATGTGCAAAGGCAGCTAGTCCTATTAAATTCCTTGGATAGAATGTTTTTAGAAGAGAGAGCAATAAGTTCAAAGGACCAAAATAAGGAAAACATTGGAAAATTGCCACCAGGGGCTCATACTGAATCAGAATCTACATTTTAACAAGATTCCCAGGTGATTCTTATGTACAGCTTCCTGGGAACTGGTTAGAAATACAAATTCTCAGCAGAACAAAAACTGGAATGAATTGGAATGTTTCCAAGGCTGTAATCTTTATGGAAGCAGATGCCATATCTTCCCCCTACAGAGTAGCTGGTGGGTTCCAACCATCAGAGGCCTAATTGTGCAGGGGGAGAGGCAGGTAGAGCATCACGGCATGGGCACCACTCACGCAGGGCACCAGTTAGCAGTGTCTATTGACCATCACAGTTTCCGTCACCAGCTGTGAGAGATCATTTAGCAATGTAACACTAATTGCCCTAGGTGCTATTTTCCATAGTTAGGCCCCTATGAACTACTCAACCTTCAGTCAGCAGCAGAGCACTTAACCACTGAACCACCAAGGATCCTAAAGCATGCAGAGGCCAGGCCATAAAGAGCTTTAAAGCCTGGTAAGGAGCATGGATGTTATTCTCAGTGTAATCTCAACAGCCTGGGCAGCTTTAATCAGGGTTATAGATACTCATTGGATCTCTTTACAATACACACCTCTTGTTCTGTGTGGAGCTATATTTGAAGCAGAGAAACCAGTTGGGTTGTAATTATAGAAATTTAGGAAGAAGAGGGAGTCCCTGGTTTGTACAAACGGATAACATGCTCGGCTGCTAACAAAAAGATTGGCGGTTTGAGTCCTCTCAGAAGCACCTTGGAAGAAAGGCTTGATGATATACTTTGGAAAAATCAGCTATTGATAACCTTATGGAACACAGTTCTATTCTGATACACATAGGGTCTCCACGAGTGGATTTGACTCAAGGGCAACTGGATTACTAGTAGCGAAAAAGAAAGTATCTTGGATTAGGGTGGTGGCAGAGGTGTTAGAGTATAGGATTATACTTTGAAGATAAGGTCAATAATATTGAAGCTAATTCGGACAGGGAGAAATCAGGGAAAGTGAACTTATTAAGGGTGACCCCTAGGTTTTTGACTTGACCATTTACTGATATAAAGAAGGCTAGAGAAAATACTTAGAGGAAGGTGGTAGGGCATTAATATATTCATATAACAGATGTTAAGTTTAAAATATTTTATTAGAAATCTAAGTGGAGATTAGTCTAGCTATAGTAATTAGTATACCTACATTAATCTAGAGTTCAAGCAGGTGTCAGAAATGAGGGTTTAAATTGTTGATTTGACAGTACGCAGATGGGATTGTCATCAGGGACCTGAGTGGGTTCTCTTGGATAGAAACTGCAATTAGAATGTTGGGAGAAGAGAGGAGAGGAAAGGAGAAAGGCAAGGGTTGAGACCTAGAATATCATTTAGAGGGGGAGAGGGCAGCAAAGAAATTGAGGAGTGCCCGGGTGTGGAAGAGGAAAAAGCGTGGAGTCAGGGGCAGATTATCCAACAGGCAAGGTAAACTCAGTGCTTACCTTGCTTACCAGATCCTCTGTAGTAAACAATTTCATATTTTTTCACCACACCAGAGACTCTGCTTCTAGGTATGGCTGGCATCTGTCTCTCTCCCAGCCCCACAGCACCTTACTACAGAATCAAAGCTTCTTTTCAAATGTACAATCCCTAACAGGGGTGGATGGCCCAGGAAGCAAAGTAAGCACAGGATTACTTGTGCTCACTAACTAATCTGTAGCAAACAATTTCACGTGGGTTTATTCCAGCTTTTATTGAGGATACTTATAAAGAGATTGTTGAGTATATTTCCGATTCTTAGACCATATTGTAGAAATGCAGCTATAATATATTAAATGACAGTACATGAAAGAATAGCATTTCTACACCGTAGGAAATCTGAATTAATCATCATTCCTCCCCTCTGAGATTCTTTCTCACCTGCTAAAGAATAAAAATGAACCAATGGGATTGTAACTCCTAACTGGATTCACAGCGCTTAAAATTTTCCTTAATTTTTGTCTGTGAGAAATGGTATTTTTATTTAATTCATTTGTATCTTTAAAACAAATTTCTGAAAATTCTAAGTCACTTGTATTTTTTTTGTTTTCATGAGACAAAGCATAGGTATGTGTATGAAGAAATATGTGTGTGGTGTGTGTGTGAGAGAGAGAGAGAGACAGAAAGAGAGGAGAGAGAATAAGCATTGCGATTTAGTGCATGGATTAGTTTGTTTGGGATTATATCCGGACTATAATTTAATAGTTACACAAATTTTACTTAACTTTTATGTGTCTCACTGTCCTCATCTATAAAATAAGGAAGAGAATAGCACTTGCTTGCATAATGCCATTGTTAAAGTTAAATATGTTAATGCATTTGAGCTCTTCAAAAGAGTATCTGGCACATTGGCAGTAATCAATATAAACATCAGCTGCTATTATTATTATTATTGCTGTTGTTATTGTTGTTCTTAGCCTAAATAGAATGAAGACTTATTAGATGATTAATATACATTTGGTATATATTAAGTATAATATATTTTAATGTGCACTCTTGAGAAAGCTCAATTATACAAGACAGAGAGTAATTTATAAAAATAGAATTTCATCAAATTTTAATAGATATTTTATGAAATATATTGTCCATGTCAACTCTGCATACACACATACCTCTTTTAATTAACTTGCTGTTAACTGCTGTCAAGTCGACTCTAACTCATGGAGTTGACTCATACTACCTTAATGTATAACAGAATGAAATGTTGCCCAGTTTCTGTGTCATCTTCATATTCAGCAGCATATTCAAATTCATAATTGTGGCAATTATGCCAATCCACCTCAGTGAGGGATTCCCTTACTCTCAGTGACTATTTTACCAAACATGATCCCACCTCTAGCAATTGATAACTCCTGATGATTTGTCTAAAACTATCAAGTCAGAAAATGTTCTGTTGTGATCCATAGGATTTTCATTGGCTAATTTTCAGAAGTAAATTGCCAGGCCTTTCTTCATATTCTGACTTTGTCTAGAAGCTCCACTGACACCTGTCCACGATGGATGCCCCTGCTGGTATTTGAAAGAACAGTGACATAACTTCCAGCATTATACAGCAACACAGAAGTCACACATTAGGACAGACTGACAGATGAGTGGTGGTTAATTTAGTTAATTTATATTAAAAATATTATATCTCAAGGTTTTATCAATGAACAATCTGGATATTGGAATATTCCACCAGATAGTAGAAATGAAAATTAGAAAAAATAATCCTGTGAGATATTCTGTGTTAGGACCACCTTTCTTGTATTTTGAGACACACAAGTTTATCAGGTCTAAATGTCATGCACTGATATGATGGGTGCAAAGGATAAGCTCCTCTCTTGCCAGTGCTATTTCACATGGGCTCAATGATGCACAGTTTTAAACGCCACCATTTTCCATTTCCTTGTGTATTCTGTTGCTTCTTTTCTGACTCTTCCTCTTTCTGCATCTGCACATTTCTCCATAGAACACCTTTTTGTATTTAGGGTTTATATGTTCCAAAGCCGACTCTGCCAAGGAACGCTTAGAAAATTGTTAATGATTAATAGAAGAGAATATTTTGCCAAAAACCAAAAAGACCAATAAAGACAACAAATGGGACTATTTCTATAATTTGTAGATGCTCCTCCTAATTAATTTCATACCTGATTAAGGACTCATAAAAGCCAATATTTCCACCAAAGAGCAACGATAAAAGCCATGTAATGTTAATGCTAAATGATCACTTGGAAATGCAAAATAGGTGTATTAGATTAACTCTAGGTGGTAAGGTTCTTTAACAAGGAAACATATTCATTGTTGGCATAATCAACATGATTAAATTAATTGCTCTTAGTTTTCTAATTCAATGACTTGATTAAGCTTACATTGACAGTCCATTTTCACAAACTGCTGTGGCCATTACTTTTAAATGTTGACAGTGTTGCTTAATCTTGCCTGATAGACATAATAGGAGTGCCATCTTTCTTTACTAGCTATCATTTGATTCAAAATTGCCATCTCTTCCTTATCCATATTTTTAAATATAGAATCTACTCATGCATGCATTGTTGTGAAAAATTCATATGACTGCTTATAATATATGATTTCCAAGAAGGAACACTGTTCATTCAATACCTTCTTGGCAGAATCCCTGGTTATTAAGCAAGGAGATTGTGATCATATTAGGCCCATTAATTCAAACTGGTGTCAGTTTTTTTGTAAAGCCTCTATGAAATAACCAATGCCTTTTATAAAATTTTTTTTCTGTAACACGTCGTCCAATATTAGAAGAAATCGTTCATTACTCAGAAAAGAAAAATATTCTATTGAAAACCTGTCCACAATGTCTAAGTCACTAAAAATTTGCTCTTTTACTGACAAATGCAAAAAGAGACACAGAAGTTTAAATAATAGTAATAGAGAAATGAAGAGTAGGTATGCAAAGAAAATCAAAGAAAAAAACATGTTGTAAAAACTTTAACAGTTAATGATGAAAACAAAGCAAAGACTTAGAAAGTAAGCTGGAGAAAATTAAATTAGATATATTATACTCAAAGAACAAAACTAGTTCTACCTCATTTTTGCCTTTGCAAGAAGTATCACTTGAGATGGCCAAATATCTGGTGTTCAATTGCTTAAAGAAGGAAGGATGAAAATAGATGACCTCTAAAGTCCCTTCAAGCTGGAAAACATAGAATCATTAAAACTAATATATTCACATACACTGTGTAAGATGTAGAATTATCAAGGCAAACAGTGTCCTGGTGCCTATTAAGTATTATGTAAATATTTTTTAATGAGTAAATGAATACTATACTATCACCTACATTCCTTCTAAGAAGCAGATACTATTTTCTTGATGACAGACAGCAGTGAAGTTCAATTTTTCTCTTTTCTGTCTCAGTGCCAATGTTCCTTTGCCCATCACCTGCAGATATTCATTAGCAAAACCTGGATTCGCATGCTGAGCTTATGACCAAAATAAGAGGTGTAACAGAATGTGCTCAACACTGACATTTTCTCAACAAGGACATGATATTAACCTCCCACACAATGTAATAGTTCCACCCAATTTCCCAGGATTAGTTCTTAATTTAAATGGTCATTTGAAGTGCATCTATGTATAAAGAGAGTATATCCTTATCTGAAAGAAGGAAAACAATTATAGATTAAAATTTCTAACGTCAAATGGAGAAACAAGAAGAAAATTTATGTAACTAATGAAGGTTAAGGAGAAAATGTTATCCAACAAAAAGTTTGTTGAAAGGCATCAGGACAACCAAAACTTACACAGATTATTGAGATATTTTAGTGAAGATAATTAATAGATGAAGACATACATGTTTAAATATGTTATAGATTAAATATTTGTAAGATTTTCTGAGGAAAATGAAATTGCAAATAACTAGTATGCTTTCCTGAGTGGGGCTACAGTCCATCCTTAATAAATGACCTTAAAGTGCAGTAATGCAATTGTATGATCCATGTCCTTAGAAGAAAGCAAAATTGAAAAAGAAACAAAAATAAACACAAAAATGCAGAACTACAGCAATACTGGGCAGTATTATGATGCATTGTATACAGTGTATCAAGAAATAGATTGACTTTTCTCTTGACTTTGATTCCAATTTATAGGTTGAGATCCGTTATCAAAGAAACACTTATTTTCCTCAGTTTTTAGGAATTGATTTTGAAAAGCACCTTTTCCTTATTATGATCTTGCACGAACTCTTTTGTTCTAATATCACATAATTATATTTTAATATAGCTTATGAACCACATCCCCCATTCATCCATCAGTTTATTATACTGTGGTGGCTTGTGAGTTGATATGATATTGGAAGTTATGGCAAAGGTATTTCAAATATCAACAGGGTCATCCATGGTGGACAAGTTTCAGCAGTTTCCAGATTAAATAAAACAGATTAGGAAGAAGGACCTGGCAAGCTACATAAAAAAGAAAAATAACCAGTAAAAACCTTATGAATAGCAGCCAAACACTGTCTGATATACTGCTGGAAGACAAGCCACTTAGGTTGGAAGGCTCTCAAAATATGACTGGGGAAGAGCTGCCTCCTCAAAGTAGAGATGACCTTAATGACATAGATGGAAGAAAGATTTTGGGACCTTCATTTATTGATGCAGTATGACTCAAAAGGAGAAGATACTGCTACAAACATCCAGTAGTACTTAGAAAGTAGAATTTATGAAGTATGAATCTAGGAAAATTGGAATCCGTCAGAAATGAAATGGAGAGCATAAAGGTCAATATCCTAAGCATTAGTGACCAGAAATGGACTGGTATTGGCCATTTTGAATCAGACAATCATATGTTCTGCTATGCCAGCAATGACAAATTGAAGAGATATAGCATACATTCATTGTCAAAAGGAATATATCAAGATCTATCCTAAAGTGCAACACTGTCAGTGATAGGATAATATACACATGCCTATATAAAAGACTTGTTAATATGACTGATACTCAAATTTACACACCAACCACTAAGGCCAAAGACAAAAAAATTGAAGATTTAGACCAACCTCTGGAGTCTGAAATTGATCAAATGTGCAATCAAGATGCATTGCTAATTACTGGGGATTGGAATGTGAAAGATGGAAACAAAGAAGAAGGATCTGTAGTTGGAAATTATGGCCTTGGTGACGGAAATGACGCTTGAGATTGTATGATAGAATTTTGCAAGACCAATGACTTATTCATTGCAAATACCTTTTTTCAACAACAAAAACAGCAACTATACATGTGGACTTCATTGGATGGAAAACACAGGAATCAAATCCTCTACATCAGTGGAAAGAGACTATGTAGAAGCTCAATATAATTAGTCAGGAAAATGCCAGGGGCCGACTGCAGAGCAGACTATCAGTTGCTCATATGCAAGTTCAAGTTGGAGCAGGAAAAAATAAAAACAATTCTACAAGAGCCAAAGTACGACTTTGAGTATATCCCACCTGAATTTAGAGACCATCTCAAGAATAAACTTGACACATTGAACACTAACTACTCAGACCAGACCAGTTGTAGGATGACATCAAGGACATCATGCATGAAGAAAGCAAAAGGTCATTAAAAAGACAGGAAAGAAAGAAAAGACCAAAATGGAAGAGACTCTGAAAGTTACTCTGGAATGTAGAGCAGCTAAAGTGAACAGAAGAAATGATGAAGAAAAAGAGCTGAACAGATTTCAAAGGGCTGCTCAAGAAGACAAAGTTAAGTATTATAATGAAATGTGTGAAAGGGAAGAATACACTCAGCATTTCTCAAGCTGAAAGAACTGGAGGGAGAAGTCAAGCCTCGAGTTGCAATTTTGAAGGATTCTATGTGCAAAATATTGAACAACACAGAAAGCATCAAAAGAAGATGGAAGGAATACACAGAGTTACTGTACCAAAAAGAATCGGTGGACATTCATCTATCTCAGAAGGCAACATATGATCAAGAATAGACAATATTGAAGGAAGAAGTGAAAACTGTACTGAAAGCAGTGGCAAAAAACATGACTCCAAGAATTAATGGAACACCTATTGAGATGTTCCAACAAACAGATGCAGTGCTAGAGGTGCTCACTGGTCTATGCCAAGAAATTTGGAAGACAGCTACCTGGCCAACCGACTGGAAGAGATACATATTTGTGCCCATTCCAAAGAACGGTGATCCAACAGAATGCAGACATTATCAAACAATATAATTAATATTATACACAAGTAAAATTTTAATGAAGATAAAACAAAAACAGTTGCAACAGTACATCACAGGGAACTGTCAGAAATTCAAGCTGGATTCAGAATAAGGCATGGAACAAGGGAAATCATTGCTGATGTCAGATGGTTCTTGGCTGAAAGCAGAGAATACCAGAAAGATGTTTACCTCTATTTTATTGCCTATACAAAGACATTCAACTGTGTGGATCAAAACGAATTGTGGATAACATTGGGAAGAATGGGAATTCTAGAACACTTAATTGTGCTCATGAGGAACCTATACATAGACCAAACAAGAGGCAGTCATTCGAACAGAGGAAGGGAATACTGCATGATTTAAAGTCAGGAAAGGTGTGCCTTAGGGTTGTATTCTTTCACCATACTTAATCAATCTGTATGCGGAGCAAATATCTGAGAAGCTGGACTGTATGAAGAAGGACATGGAATCAGTATTGGAGAAAGACTCCTTAACAAACTGCGATACGCAGATGACACAACCTTGCTTGCTGAAAGTAAAGAGGACTTGAAGCATTTACTGATAAAGATCAAAGACTATAGCCTTCAGTGTGGATTACATCTCAACATAAAGTAAACAAAAATCCTCACAACTGGACCAATAGGCAACATCATTGTAAACAGAGAACATATTGAAATTGTCAACGATTTCATTTTACTTGGATCCACAATCAATGCCCATGAAAACAGCAGTGAAAAAATCAAACGATGTAGTGCATTGGGCAAATCTGCTGCAAAAGACGTCTTTAAAGTGCTCAAAAGCAAAGATATCACTTTGAGGACTAAGGTGTGTCTCACCCAAGTCATGGTATTTTCAATCACTTAATATGCATGCAAAAGCTGTACAATGAATAAGGAAGACAGAAGAAGAATTGATGCCTTTAAATTATGGTGTTGGGGAAGAATATTGAATATACCATGGACTGCCAGAAGAACGAACAACTCTGTCTTAGAAGAAGTACAGACAGAATATTCCTGGAAGCCAGGATGGTGAGTCTTCATCTCCCGTACTTTGGACATGTTATCAGGAGGGACCAGTCCCTGGAGAAAAACATCATGCTGGGTAATGTAGTGGTTCAGCAAAAAAGAGGGAGATCCTCATTGAGATGGACTGACACAGTGGCTGAAACAATGGTCTCAAACATAGCACTGACTGTGAGGATGGCACAGGACCTGGCAGTGTTTTATTCTGTTGTACATTGGGTCATTAGCTATTAGTCGCAACCAACTTGTCCTACCTAACAATAACTTGAAACACATATGCTTTCTGTTATGTATGCTTTCTGTATGCTCTTAAATCACATCTGATTCTGTAGTGTTTTTAAAACATGTTCGTAAGGCACTACTATGTATATTTTATAATGCTTTTTATACTCTTGCAATGTTTTTATAAGGCTGTTAAACATCTATGTGTAAGTCACATATAATGTGAAGTTAAACGTAGAGATTTTTCTGACTTGGAAGTAGAAACATATATTTCTATAATGCTTTCTAAGCATTAACTGTAAGTCATTAGAAAGTTGTCCTAACCTTGAAAATAAGATAATAGTAGTATGTGAAATAGGCCGTAAATAACTTTCTGAAATTGGGCTGTGCACCTGCACGCTGTGATAATGAAATGTAATATTAATCATATCTCTATAAAGTAACAAAATATAAAATGTCACTAAAAAATTCTCATAATTTTTAATTAACATAGCCTTGAAACATGTGGAGCCCTGGTGGTGCAGTGGTTAAGAGCTCGGCTGCTAACGAGAAGGTGGGCAGTTCAAATCCACCAGCCACTCCTTGGAAACCCTATGAGATAGTTTTACTCTGTCCTATAGGTTTGCTATGAATAGGAATCCACGGCAATGGGTTTGGTTTGGTTTCTGTGCTATCATGTCCAACTATTATTTGGTATGTTTTATGTTCAAGAACTGTTATACGATATATTTATGATACGTTAATTTATATTGTTTTATTGCCAATTAGGGAATTGTTGCATGACATATTTATATTTTTGTTTACTACATGTTTCAAAAAACAAACAAAAATAAGTTGCCATCGAGTCAATTCCGACTCACAGTGACCTTATAGGACAGAATAGAACTGCTCCACAGAGTTTCCAAGGAACAGCTTGTGGATTGAACTGACGACATTTTGGTTATCAGCTGTAGCTCTTAACCACTGCTCTTAACTCACTTTGAGGACTAAGGTGTGTCTGACCCAAGTCATGGTGTTTTCAATCACTTAATATGCATGCAAAAGCTGTTGGCAATGGAGGAAACTAGAAAGAAGCCAAGTCCCTTATTGGATAATGTACACCAGCCCTAGACTACTGACCTCGGAACTTGTAACATGGGAGAATAAACTGTATCATTAGCTACTAATAATTGTGGTTTTCAGCTGTATGAAATAAAAACTAATCCTAAAAATAATACAGAACTTGACACCTAAAAGTGGTGTGCTGCGTATGACAAGCCAAAAAATGAGATGTTGGTATAGCGTTGGGCAATGGGTGCTGAAGATTCAGATACTGTAGGCTTGAAACCTTGTTCCTTTTTTTCTTTGTCATGGAAAACATTAGTTAAACTTTCACTAATGCTTTAGGGGAAATGGAAAGGAAAATTCAGAAAGCTGGTTAGTGTTCCCTGGTTTGGACAACTTTCAGCATAATCCTAAAAAAGAAAAAAAAATGTATGTATATGTATACATATATATATACACATACATACGTATTTGTATGTAAAATACTCGGGTAAGTCAAAAAGTATTACTACTAGGGTTCCAGTTCATACATGCATGTGTTTATTTCAAACAAAATGTGTTCAAACACATCTCTGCGATCAGGGGATGGCTGTAGACAAGCTCTCTTGTTGTAGTCCAGTTAGGGTGCCTTCAAAAAAAAAAAGGATACTACTTTTTGTGCCACAGGAAAAAAATGATTTTGAAGTCAGGGTTGATATTAAATTTATAACAAAACTCAAGTGAACATCATCCCAAATCATTGAAGCTTTGCAACAAGTTTATGGGAATGCTGCCCCACATAAATCAACAGTTTTTGGATGGATCAAGTGTTTTAAGGAAGGTCAGGAAGACCTCAAAGATGAGCCAAGAAAGGGAAGACCACTCAGAATGTTATGGAGACTGTTTTATGGAATTCCAAAGGGGTAATCTTTATTTTTATTTTTAATTATACTTTAGATGAAGGTTTACAGAACAAATAGTTTCTCATTAAACATTTAGTACACATACTGTTTTATGACAATGTTAACAACCCCACGACGTATCAACACTCTCCCTTCTTGACCTTGGGTTCCCTATTACCAGCTTTCCTGCCCCCTCCTACCTTCTAGTCCTTGTCCCTGGACTGTTGTGCCCCATTAGTCTCATTTTGTTTTATGGGGATGTCTAATCTTTGGCTGAAGGGTGAATCTCAGAAGTGACTTCATTACTGAGCTAAAAGAGTGTCCGGGAGCCATAGTCTCAGAGTTTCTCCAGTCTGTGTCAGGCCAGTAAGTCTGGTCTTTTATCGTGAGTTAGAATTTTGTTCTACACTTTCTCCAGTTCTGTCTGAGACCCTCTACTGTGATCCCAGTCAGACCATCAGTGGTGGTAGCCAGGCACCATCTAGTTGTGCTGGACTCAGTCTGGTGGAGGCCACAGTAGTCGTAGTCCATTAGTCCTTTGAACTAATCTTTCTGTTGTATCTTGTTTTGTTCATTCTCCCTTGCTCCCGAAAGGCTGAGACCAGTGGAGCATCTTAGATTGCTGCTCACAGGCTTTTAACACCCCAGACGCTACTCACCAAGGTAAAATGTAGAACATTTTCTTTATAAACTATGTTATGCCAGTTGAGCTAGATGTTCCCCGAGATCATGGTCCCCACAGCCCTCCACTGAACAATTCAGTCCCTCAGGGAGTTTGGATGTGGCTATAGAGCTTCCATGACCTTTCCTTGTACGAGTTGTGCTGGTTTCCCCAAAGGGGCAATCTTGATAGATTTTCTCAAAGGACACAGGTTGATCATGTGGGCTTATTATGAAGAAGTTTTAATGAAACTGAATACCACATTGATGAGAAAAAGGCTAGGAAAGTTGTGTCAATTATTTTTTTTCCATCGCAACAATACACCTGCTTATTCTTTGAGGGTAGCAAGAGCTGTCCTAGGAGAATTTCATTGGGAAACCTTACCCAATCCACCCTACGGCCCTGATCTTGCCTCTTTTGATTTTTTTGTTCCCAAAACTCAAAGAACATTTAAAAGGGACATGATTTGAGCCCCTTGATGATGCCAAAACTGCCGTTTTGACGTGTAAGTCACAGAGCTCAGAATTCTTTGGGGAAGAGCTAGAGAGATGGAAACACAGCCTTCAGAAGTATATAGACCTAGATGAAGGACATGTGGAGAAACAATAGCTGCATATTTTGATATTTTTGTTTATTAAAGGTTTCTATTATTTTGTAGCAATGCTTTTTGACTTACTGTCTTGGTCATCTAGTGCTGCTGCACCAGAAATACCACAACTGGATGGCTTTTAACAAGAGAAATTTATTCTCTCACAGTCTAGTAAGCTACACATCCAAATTCAAGGCATAAGCTCCAGGGGAAGGCTTTCTCTCTTTGTCGGCTCTGGTGGAAGGTCCTTGTCATCAATCTTCCCCTGGTCAAGGAGCTTCTCGGGCACCGGAACCCTGGGTCCAAAGGGCATGCTCCGCTGCCGGCACTACTTTCTTGGTGGTATGAGGCCCCCAACTGTCTGCTTGCTTCCCTTTCCTTTTATCTCTTGTAAGATAAAAGGTGGTGCAGGCCATACCCCAGGGAAACTCCCTTTACATTAGATCAGGGATATGACCTTAGTAAGGGTGTTGCAATCCCACCCTAATCCTCTTTAACATAAAATTACAATCAGAAAATGGAGGACAACCACACAATACTGGGAATCCGGGTCCGGCCAAATTGATACACACGTTTTTGGGGGACATAATTCAATGCAGGACACTTACCATCGTATATGTTGTTGTTAGGTGCTGTCAAATTGATTTCAACTCATAGCAACCCTATGTACAACAGAAGGAAACATTGCCCCGTCCTGTGCCATCCTCACAATTGCTGCTATGTTTGAGCCTATTGTTGCAGCCGCTATGTCAATGCATTTTGTTGAGGGTATTCCTCTTTTTTGCTGACCCTCTACTTTATCAAACATGATGTCCTTCTCCAGGGAATTTTCCCTCCTGATAATGTGTCCAAAGTACATGAGATGAAGTTTTATCAACCTCTCCTCCAAGGGATACTCTGGCTGTATTTCCTCCAAGACATACTTGTTTGTTCTTCTGGCAGTGCAGGCTATATTTAATATTCTTCACTAATACCGTAATTTAAAGGTGTCCATTCTTCTTCAATCTTCTTTATTCATTGTCTAGCTTTCACATGTATATGAGTCAATTGAAAATATCATGGCTTGGGTCAGGTGCACCTTAGTGCTCAAAGTGACGTTTTTGCATTTTATCACTTTAAGGAGGTCTTTTGCAATGTATTTGACCAATGCAATACTTTGTTTGATTTCATGACTGCTGCTTCCAGTGACGTTGATTTCAGAACCAAGTAAAATAAAATCCTTGACAACATCAATATTTTCTTTGTTTATCATGATATTTCAAGCATAACAATGATCATGAGGATGGCACAGGCCCAGTTGGTGTTTCCTTCTGTTGTACGTAGCGTTGCTATGAGCCAGAAGTGACTCGAGAGCACCTAACAACAGTATCATGATGTTGCTTATTGTTCCAGTCTTGATCTGTACTCTTTGGTCTTCATCAGTAAGTGCTTCAAGTTCCCTTCACTTTAAGCAAGCAATGTTGTGTTATCTGCATATCAAAGATTATTAATGAGTCTTGCACCAATCCTTATGCCATGTTCTTCTTCATATAGTCCAGCTTCTCAGATTATTTGCTCAGTATACAGATTGAATAAGTATGGTGAAAGGATACAACCCTAACATACACCTTTTCTGATTTTAAACCATGCAGTATCCTATTGTTCTGTTCAAAGGATTGTCTCTTTGTCTATGTACAGTTTCCACATGAGCGCAGTTAAGCATTCTGGAGTACCATTCTTCACAAAGTTATATTATATATGTATACATATCAGGAGCCCTGGTGGTGCAATATTTAAGCACTTGGCTATTAACTGAAAGGTTGGTATTCAAACCCAGCAGCATCTCTGTGGGAGAAAAGACCAGATGATCTGCTCCCATAGATATTACAGCTAGAAAATCCTGTGGGACAGTTTTGCTCTGTCACACGGAGTTGCTACAAGTCAAAAATTGACTTGGCAAGCACAGCAACAACAAATATATATATATATATAAACCTGTTGCTGTCGAGTTGATTCTGACTCATAGCGACCCTATAGGACAAAGTAGAACTGCCCTATAGAGTTTCTAAGAAGTGACTGGTGGATTAAAACTGCTGACCTTTTGGTTAGCAGCCAAGTTCTTAACCACTGTGCCACCAGGGTTCCCTATCTATATCTGTTTCTATATCTATATCTATATATCTGTATCTATCTGTCTGTCTGTCTGTATGTCTATCTATCTATCTATCTCAGGCTTGAGTTGCCAGGCTGTAAGCAGAGATGGAAGGGAGCACAGCTTTACTAACTGCAGCTTTCTCTGACTGAAGCCTGCAATTGTTGGAGACTTATAGGGTTGAATATTCAACTCCTCCTCTACCTCAGACTGAAGCCATTATAAACAATGTTTCTAAAATGGCATCCATACCAGATTATTAAACTGATGATTTAATTAAAGAATGTGAGCCCACTGGCAAAGAGGATTATATGGAGTGTCTTCCCATCCAAGCCTCAGTGCAGATGCCATTAATTTGGAATACAGGAAGGTGAGCAGATCACAAAGACATGCAATTAAAAAAAAAAGAAAAAACCTTAAAAACTACATTTGGATGAGATTTTTTAAAGTATTACGTAGGAAACTAACTGGAAGCAAGTAGATTGAATACTACAATGTTTTAGAGAGATTGCATTGTCAGGAGTCAACAAACCAGGCCTGAGACAACCAGATCAATTTTAAAGCATTACCTGGATCTCCAAAACAGACACCAGTAGGAAATGGGCTGTAGAAACTTTTCAGCCTGGAAGAGGAACTTATGCTCTAAAGCCAACTCAGATGTCAGGATGAAGGAAAAGTGAAGAAGAATGAACTTCATAGAGGGCTGGGGTAGGGGTCCTGGAACATAATGGGCAAGAGTGTTCCTCAAAGATATTACAAGCAGGGTGTTCTAATTGTACAAACCGAAGAATTTACTTCCCTTACATAGATGGAATCTTCACAATTCCTGACCACCAAAACCAAACCCATTGCTGTCGAGTCAATTAAGGGACTTAATTACAATGATAGATGACTAATAGCTGTGTTTTCACATTCTTTCCTTTTCTAAATGAGATTGTTTATTGGGATTATTTTATTCCCAATTGGTCATTTATATTTTATTCCCATTTGGGAGCGTATGGAACATTTAGACTTCATGAATAAGTTTGAAGATCACACTAAGATTTTAAAAGGACCATACACAGGGATGGTATGAAAGAAAGCTAAAAAATAAATTGTATAATTGATAAATTTGTGGAGCTTCCATATCAGCCATGGACCTCAAAACTATATATATTTTTTAATTTAAGAGAATAAAACTTTATGTATATAAGCTATTGTTAAGTGGGAGTTTCTGCTCCACGCAACTGAGCCTAATCTCAACTAATATCGTCAATAATCAAAAAAACAGCATCATGTTTGATGATAAACACTGGAAACAGTTAAAACATTTTGATTATACTCAGAAATAAGGCATGAATTCTTTCTATGATCTCTAGTATGTAACTCTGTTTTAGAAATATTAATCAATGCCCCTCTGTAAGAGTATGGGTTAGGTGGAATTAATGTACTGTAAATGAAGACTAAAAATGGTATTTGGAAGTAACTTATTGGAAAAATTATTAGAAACTGAAAGAGAGGCAAGTAAACTAACCAGTTACAAACTAAATGTATAAATAGTAATAGTTTACTTGTAAGTAAATGATAACCACTCAGAAAATAAAATGAAAATATCTAATTTACGATAGCAATAAAATCATAAAATACTTAGAATGTATTTAATGAGTTGATTAGAACTTTTTGACACAAATTCTATGTAGATTTCACATAGCATTTATATAGATGCTAATAATGAAATGGGAAGAAATTAAAATATATCTGACAGATAATAGTTAGTATCCCTAAGATTCAGAAAACACATTTCACTGAAGGAAACCTGATGAAAAAAAAAATATGGAAAGAGTTTAAACTCACTATTGGTATGAGACAGGTTGGCACTCTTTACACACCTAAAATGTGATCTGGTAGAATCCACTTCAAAATGTTGAGAATGGTCATCTCTGAAAGGTTGTAATTTGGTGATATGAGCTTTTTTATTTTTTTAATCACTATTTACATTTCAAATTATTTTGTTAATAGACTAAAGCATATTGTTGTGGAGCCAACATTATTGTTCCATTTGGCAATATAAAGATTTAATGAATAAACATATATATCTTCCTCAGTATGCTAATTTAATGAGGCCTTATAAACAGATTAACACATTTTTAAAAATTACAATGAAAAAGTTCATATGGAAGCAAGCTATAGAATAATTGTATTAGACAATGCTTTTTTTTCTTTCCTCTAAATGAAAGAATCATCTCTTAAAATTACTAGAGTGACTGAGGATTCATAGAATTAATAATAATTATTCTACATAACTGAAGATGAAAACACTAGTTTGACAGATAAGTCGGCTTTCCCCGCTTGCCTAAAATTTTTTCATGTCAGCAGATGATTTTGGAGGGACTGATTGTTTCAGCAAAATGAAGCACCTTTAATTATATCACAGAACATAAACTTGGATATACAGAGAAATTTGGAGATTCAGGCTATTGACAACAGAATAATTACAATAAAGTCTTAGGAAAAAAATAAAACCTTGCAAGATGTACATGAATATCATTGCCTGTATTGCAGATATTCACAGGAAAGTGTAACTTTTCTTGAAAATTACACAAGATTTAAGAAATTTTATCCTTATGAAAAAATCATTAAAAAAATTGATAATTTCCAAGAGTATTTTTGACTAAATTGCTAAATTATCAAAAGTCTCGAAGTAATTACACATGAGTATATTTTCTTTAATATCATATTTAGTAAATCTCCCCATTAGACTCAATATAAAGGAGTAACTAGAGCAATCAAGTTAGTTCCTTCACTGTTGGCAGCACTCATTTAACTTCAAAATTCTTAATCAAATTTGCCAAAGATATCTAACAGAACTAGACTAACAATTCTCACCTCTTAACACTTTCCTTGTGATATAGTGGTTAAGAGCTATGGCTGCTAACCAAAAGGTCAGCAGTTTAAATCCACCAGACGCTCCTTGGAAACTCTATGGGGCAGTTCTACTCTCTCCTGTAGGGTCACTATGAGTCAGAATTGACCCCATTGCAAGGAGTTTGATAACACATTCCTCACATTCCTGAAAAGGATTCAAAGGTACATAAACTGAAGGGAGAATTTAATGCTGATTTTTGGTTGTGTTTGCTTTATTAGGGCCTGGGATATATATTTGTTTTTCGGATTGTTTTTCTTTTCTAATTTGAGTATGCAATTTGAGAATATTTTGACTTCAACTATTATATATATTCAAAGCAGGAAATTTCCCTCAGGTTTCCTGGAGATGGAATGCCCTTATATTTGGTCCCATTATGGGGCAATGGAGCCATGGTGGCACAGCAGTTAAGAGCTTGTCTACTAACCAAAAACGATCTGCAGTTTGAATCCACCAGCCGCTCCTCAGAAACTCTATGGGGCAGTTCTACTCTGTCTTATAGGGTTGCTATAAGTCAGAATCAACTTGATGGTAATTTTTTTTTTTAAATGGAGCAATAGCCACATTAAAATAAATGAGCTGATATGTCTTTTACATTATTTAGAAGATTTATTTTGACAAATCATGAAATCGTCTTTTATTATAAAAAGTACATTTTATGTAAATATATATTTTAAATAAACTTTGAAACACTTAGAATGTTATGACATTTGATAAGTTAAGAGTAAATTAAAGAGAAATGTCACCATATTGTTATTTAGTATTTTATTGTTCATTGGCCAATCTTGCATAATGTAAGGAATATTTAATAGACTGAAACTTTTGCATAGATATATGCTTTGGGAGATTTTTTTTTTAACTGCCTACTAATTAAAACTCTGAAATCATAGCTGGGATTTGGCAGTCTGTTGGATATCTGTGATTTATGTTCCCCCATGTTAACAAGAGAGTGCAAAATAAGCTGTGAACCTAAAAAAATGAGCTTTTTTAATAAAAAGTATATGAATCTTTAAATCTTCTTGTAGAAATTAGAAAACTATCACATAAAATGCCTTTTGAAACTGACATTTCCTTTAGAACCTGATATATTTGATCAGATCATATTGTCTAAATTCCAATTGTCCTTGATACTTGTAAACTGAAAAATATTTATCATTTTTTCACTTATTGGCTTTCAGAAAAATTGACAGGGCAAGTTTTTTCATTCAAATCTGAACCTGAAATCACAATTTTTTTTTTTCTTTGCTCTTTTAGTGATGCTGTAGAATGACTGGCAATGAGGAAATATTTTTTGGAAGGTAGTGCTTCTTGTTATGGACTTTCAAGGAATATCTTCACAGAAGGTGAATTGAAATAAGTGTATTTGTGAATGTATTTTTTTCCCTCTATCAGATTTCTATTTTGACTTTCTCCAATTACTAGGGTTTTGTTTGTTTGTTTGTTTGTTTGTTGGTGGTGGTGTTGTTTTAAATGAACTATATTTAGTTGTGTTTCATTCTTTTTGAATCATATTATTCCTCAGTCTCTTACAGGCTGAAGAGAAACTTAAAGCTTCATCAACACTAAGCAGGTGAAATATAAAAGCCCCAAAGAAGAAAATAACTATGCTGATGCATGCTTTCTTATATTCTCAGTAGTAAAAAGTCCTTTACAACTTTCTATTACCCTAACTGTAAATTTGAAGTCTGAAATTTATGTGCACAAGCAAGGAAAATGCCATTTCTTTATTAATGGTATTGGATTCCAAGTATTTTTCTAGAATGCATTGAAAGCATAAAGATCAATTTTCATAGATTTAGAAGTCAATGAAAAACATTCAAATGCATATTTATAATATTTGTCTCAAAAATAATATTTTGCATATTAACTGCTGTGAAGGAATGCCAAAAATCTAGGTGCTTGGCATAAGAAGGGACTTCTGCTCAAAATGTAGGACAGACTCCATTTTGTTGTTTACTGCTCAATGTGAGCTGACACTCAAAAGTCAGCTAGCCAGAACACTTCAGGAAACCTATAGGCTCCTCTCCCCTCCCTTCGTCTCACAGCATGCTCCCAGGAAGAACACTTACTCAGGCTGACCCCCAAAATAGCCATAGATTAAGAAGGTATTAACTGACTCAAACTTTATGATTAACAAAACAATGTTTAAGGCATGTTATAATTGTCTTGTGTCTGTTAAAGCATGATTTTGTAAATGTCAACCAGTGAGAGTTTTTTTCCTTGTAAGTTCCTGAATTGTCTGTATCTAAGCTTTGTGAAAGTTTCCTTTTGCCGCAGTACTTTTGTGACTTCTCACAAAGTGCTGCCCAATCCAGATCACTCTATTTCTTCAATAAAACTCATTGCTTTAATTTTATATAAACAGACTCCAGTTTAACCTTTGACATTTTTTGGTGGCAGAATTCTGGGATTTGAAGGTGCATTGCCTGCAGCAACCACCCCCCACCCCCACCCCAGGACTTAAGGACTGGGCTTCAGTACCAGCAGGGCTATTTGGGCTCACCACTCCACAAACTTCTCAGGAGTCACCACCAGGTAAATAACCTCTCAAATGTTGAGATCTGCTTTATTGTGTTGAGCTCTTTGAAACTTATGGAAGAATTCTGGTTTGATTTTGTCCTTGTTTGTTTTGTTTTGTCATGTCTGTTTTCATTTTCATCTTGCAAGAATTTTTGCAAAATTTTGACTCCACTAGTGGCAGTAGTGTGATGTTCTGGGCAATTTACTGTCCTGAAAGTTTTTGAATTTGTGCAATCTTAGGCTCCATAAGGCTAAAAGAAATCCAAAGGCATGGGATAACTGGTAAAAGCCAATAGGGAGGCTGCCTGCAGCAGATGTGGCTAAAATCTCCTGTGACAGGATAAGCCAGGTCATGAGATAGACTAGAGCATTAAGCTACCTACTGGCCATAATCAAAAACTCAAGCAATGAAAGGAACATATTGCTTTAAGCAATACACAATAACAATGCCACAATGTCCCCCATCAGGATTTTGTTAACTCTGAGAGTCCTAAACTTTGAACAAACTCAAATCTTCTTTGAAAATGGGAAATTCTCTTTCTAGGGGCAATGTGAAATTCTCTTCTGGGACTCCATCTGATATATAGACAAGCACTATGGCTCCACTGCCTACTTGTGTCTAGCTATTTAACATAATCATACCAAGCACAGTCTGGAAATATGTGGACACTTTGGGATTCTTTTTGAATTATCTAAATTGAGTCATCCGTGCAGTAAATTAGAAAATAAAGGCTTCTGAATTAAGCAAAACAATGGGAAACCTATTTTAATTGATATTTTGAAGTCTCTAAGAAACATGATGAGAGTAAAATGGCTTCCCTGTGGGATAATGTCTCTAAATTAACTAAACAGAACAAGGAATTGCAATGTCAGATTTCTGTTCCAACTACCCAAGTTGTCCCCAGATCGTCTGCTCCTTTGCTGGCCACTTCTCCTTTGTGTCCTCCTCTGCCTTTTTACTCCTTTGACACTACACCTACTCCTTACTTATTGGCTACCTCATTATCCAACATTTCTCATCTATGACAATAGTAAAAAATATACTATCTGACTATTCTGTGCATTAACGACGTATGTCTGGCAGTAACAAATGCCAAGGTGTGAAGCGAGAGTAGTGCTGGCTGTGAAAGAAACCCAAGCATTGGAAAAAGGATTGCTCTAAGTTAAAGAACAAGCAAAATAAACAAGTTATATGTAAACTTGGATGAATCATCATTCTCAGTGGCTCGGCAGTTATGTAATGATGTAAGTTGACAGTTATGTAACGATATAGTCATCCTCCATTTTATGATCTGATGTGATCATCCTCGATTTTCACATAACACCAATTTTTGCATAATGACCTTGTCTTTGGAATCTAACCATGTCAGTGAGTGAGGAATGGGTGTACTAAAAGATTCCTCTGATAACACTTCGTCTAAACTTGCCTTTTCTTCCTAAAGAACCTACTGGAAACATAAAATGTATTCCTGAAATGCCTTTTAAAATCCACCCGAGTGTGGATATTGAGGATCCTCCTCACAATACTTTTACTCATTGGATGCACTCAGAATTATGTAAAATTGCTGAAGATTTCCCCAAACTGAGGGAGGATACTTACAATGATGCTAAGGAATTTAAAATCATTGTTGAGGCTTACCAGCCTGGATTCCCTGATTTTTATCAACTAGTCCACATGATAACCGGGTCAGGGGAAGCCCAACTGTGTTTAGAACAGACTGAATGGAAAAATTCCAAAGATAACTTAGCTCTAGACTTAAATAGAACAACCACATAACTGTTAGAAGATTCTGAGGCTATCAGTAAAAGATTGCTAGTGGCCATTCCAAAGGCTTTTCTCCCAAAGATAGAGTGAAAAACAATTCACTCTTGCATGCAAAATAAAGATAAGAGTGTGTATGATTACCAGACCAGACTATTTCAAAGGTTTGCTTGACATTCTGGGATTGATCCATCATCCCATGGGGCTAGAGTAGCTTTCAATGCAGTATTCATATCTGGCCTCAAAACTGAATTTCAGCCCTAGTAAAAAGGCATCAACTAGATTGGAAAGCAGCCCCTATTGCCAAACTAGCTAATTTGGCTCATGCATTCTCTCATACCTTGGAGACTAAGCAAACCCCCAAGTCAAATAAATTAATGGCCTTACAATTACACCAATTGCAATCTTCTAACCAACAAAGTAAATCCAAGCCCTTTGGAGGCACTAAACTTGGTACTTGGAATTATTGAAAGAAACCCAGGCATTGGAAAAAGGATTGCTATAAGTTAAAGAACAAGCAAAATAAACAGCTTAAGCCAGAGACCTTTCAATCAGATATGGAATGAAGGGGCTCCAGAGACACAACAGGGGCTTTTCCTGTGGTGGCTGCTAACCCGGAAGGAGAAACTACCATATATATGAGTGGAGAGACTTGCAAATTTTTAATTGATAGTGGGGCCACCCTCTCTGCAATTAGCCCCACCTGTTTACAAAAGCCCTTGCCCAGGAGTACAAAAACTTCAAAAGGTGTGGGGGGTAACAAATCAAGAACAAACTTTAATTCATTCAAAACCTGTTCCTATTTCCTTTGGCTTTACTGAAGATTTACATCCCTTTATGATTATCTCTGACATCCCTGTTAATTTATTGGGCTGAGAACTTTTGTCTAAGTTGGCCTGTCATTTACAATTTTCTGGAAAAGGAGAAATATTACTGATCTTGCCAGATTCCCCCAAAATTCTTAATCAAGGATCTGAATCAGAACTAATTCCAAGGGAAAATATTGCTTGTTGTGTGCAAGTATTAGTAAATCACAAAGATAGTTTAACCCCCCCAACCCATTTCCCTCTATCATTTTTTCCTTAATTACTGAAACTTATAGGCCATCATATCTATCAATGTGAGGCAAGTTTTATCAGTAGAAACCATTAAAATTCAAGCCAACATCTCTAATCCTTTACTGAGACTCCCTCAATACCCTCTTAAACAAGAAAATAAGGAAGGATTAGCCCATATTATTCAGGACTTCCTTTCTAAAGGATTAATTGTTCCCTGCACCAGCCCTTGTAACACTTGTACTTCCTGTTAAGAAACTTAACAGGGGCTGGAGGTTTGTTAAGGATTTGCAGGCTATCGATTGTGTTGCTATTCCTAGATTTCCAGTAATTCCAAATCCTCATTTACTACTTTTTAATATTCCTCTAGATGTTATGCATTTTACTGTAATTAGTCTTTGTAGCACTTTCTTTAGTATTCTTCACCACTCTGAGAGCCAATGTTTGTTTGCTTTTACTTGGGATAACCAACAATTTACATAGACAGTGATGCCTCAAGGATTTACCAAATCTCCCACTTACTTTTTCTCAAATACTTCATGCTGATTTGCAGCTTCTGCAATTTAAAAATGAACCCAATTACTACAGTATGTTGATGGTTTATTGATATGTTCCACTTCTCATAGAACGTGCATTGAAGACAGTATAATCTTGTTAAAACATTTAGCTGCCAGAGGACATAAATTTTCTACAGAAAAACTACAATTGGCCCAGCCTTCTGTTAAATATTTAAGTCATTTAATTTCTGCAGAAGGCGTTTCTGTTGGTTCTAAAGGAAAAGAAGCTATTTTTGCTTTTCCTGTCCCCAAAACTAAGAAATAATTATGTGGGTTTCTGGTGCTTTGTGGCTACTGTATAACTTGGATTCCTAATTTTTCAATGTTAGGCCAACTCTTAGATAAATATTTGAAAACCTCCAAACCAGATTCTTTCCAAATCTCATTGGAAGATCATGAAGTTTAAAATAAAAGAAGCTCTAGCAAACACACCTGTTCTAGGCTTTCCTAACTAACACCTAGATTTGCCCCTATTTGTACATGAAGACTGTGGAAATGCTTTCAGTGTTTTAACCCAGAAACATGAAGAACATCAGAAGCCAATAGGCTATTACAGTCTGGAGTTTGACCCTGTAGCTAATGGGTACCCTCCCTGCCTCACGGCTGTTGCTTTCACAGCTAAACTAGTTGAAAGCACTGCAGATATAATACTGGGAAATTTTTCAAATATTTACGTTCCCCATGAAGTGTCTGCTATATTAACTCTGCTTTGACCTAACATCTTTCCACTAGTCAACTCACAACCTATGAAGTGCTCCTCTGGGCTAAACTTAATATTAGATTACATTCTATAGCTTGTTTAAATACAGCCACTCTCCTTCCAGAAATTGAAAATAAGGATTACTCAACACATGACTGCTTAAATTTAACTGAACAGCATCTAGTTCTTCTAAAAGATTTAAAAGATACACATTTGGCTAATCCTGATTTAGTTCTATTTGTGGATGGCTGCTATTTGAAACCTGATCCTGCTAGCTCTCGCTATCAGGCTGGATATGCTATCACAACTTCTACTACGGTTCTTGAAAGTCAAGCCTTTCCTGAAGCTACTTCGGCCCAATAAGCTGAATAATTTGGTCTTACTGGAGCCTAAAAACTTGCTAAAGGAAAGGTCATGACTGTTTACACAGACTCTAAATATGCCTTCGGAGAGACGCATATAATGGAAACAAAGAGATTTTCTGACCTCTTCTGGAACTGCTATAAAAAACGGAGCTTTAGTAGCAGAACTTTTATACACTCTACTACTCCCCTCTGAGACTGCTGTAATAAAAATACATAATACAGACTCATCAATCTAAAAGAGTCACTCAGACTGCAGAGATCAGAGGAATAACCTTACTAATAAATCAGCCAGACAAGTCTCCTCTCAAGCTGTCTTAGCCCTAATAAAAACGGAAAAAGGAAATTACTCTTATTTGTTCATAAATAATCATAACCTTACTGAATTAACTTTAGAAAAATTAATGAAAAACCAACAATTAGTTAAAACTGAGGAAGTTGAAAAATGGAAGAAAGCAGATAGTTCTCAGGATCCCATAACCAAATTATGGATATGGCCTGATAAGAAGCTTGTCTTACCTAAATCATTTCATATTCCTATGTTGAAAGATTTCCATGGAAGATCCATTTAAGATGAGAAAAAATGATTGCTATATTGAAGAATTACTTGTGGGAACATTTTTTTTGAGACAACTGAGCACGTTGCCTCTCCTTGCTCTATTTGTTCTTGATATAATCCAGGAAAACCTTTTAAAGTTTCACCTAGGAAATACCCATTACCTTCAGGACCTATGCTTGAACGACAATTAGATTTTATCCAGCTCCCATCTGCAAATGGGTATAAACATGTATTAGTGATGATTTTCAGATTTTCACATTGGATAGAGACCTTTCTTAGTTGCCATGCCACTGCTACTTTTGTAGCTAAGAAACTTCTTGAAAATATAATCCCCACTTGGGGAAAACCAATAATTCTTTGCAGTGACAGGAAGACAAATTTTACTCGAAGAGTGATTAAAAGAATATGTAAGATTTTTCCTATTTATCAAAGACTTTATTGCCTTTACCATTCACAACTTCCAGTCTAGAAGAAAGAACTAATGGTAGAATAAAAACCCAGTTGGCCAAACTTTCTGAATCCCTGAGCTTATCATGAATTGAAGTCCTCCTCTTAGTCCTTCTAAATTTGAGGTCCACTCCATTCAGGCCACATAAATTAACCCCACATGAAATTATTACTGGAGGCCTATAGCACTTCTTTATTTCTCAACATATACTGATTCTAATTTAGTTCAACCTGAGTTACTTAAATATTGTCAATCATTGATTCAGTACTATAAAGAGCACCTTTTACAAGTCAAAGAAGCTTTTGACAGCCAAAATTTAGAAATACAAAAATTACCTACTATTCAACCAGATAACTATGTATCTTGGAAGAGGCACCGATTAAAAGATTCCCTAGAGTGTCTTAGTTCTCTAGTGCTGCTGTAGCAGAAATACCACAAGTGGATGGATTTAACAATGAAAAATTTATTCTCTCACAGTCTAGGAGGCTAGAAGTCTGAATTCAGGGTACCAGCTCCAGGGGAAGGCTTTCTCTGTTGGCTCTAGGGGAAGGTCCTTGTTACCAATCTTCCCTGGTCAAGGAGCTTCTCATCACAGGGACCCTGAGTCCAAAGGACTTGCTATTCTCCTGGCTCTTGTTTCTTGGAAGTACAAGGTCCCCATGTCTCTCTGCTCACTTCTCTCTTTTATATTCCAAAAGAGATTGGTTTAAGACATAACCTAATCTTATAGATTGAGTTCTGCCTCATTAACATAACTACCTCTAATCCTGCCTCATTAATATCATAGAGGCAGGATTAACAACACATAGGAAAATCACATCAGATGACAAAATTGTGGACAATCACACAATACTGGGAATCATGGCCTAGCCAAGATGACACACATTTTTGGGGACACAATTCAATCCATAACATTGCATCCTTTGGCCCCCCCAAAATTCATGTCCTTGCCACATGTAAAACACATTCACTCCATCATATCATAGCAGAAGTCTTAAATCAACTCCAAGTGCAAAACCCCAACATTCTTCTTCATCTGTGAAATCTAGAATAAATGTTACCTGCTTCCAAAGTACAATGGTAGAACAGGCACAAACTATACATTTCCATTACAGATGGGAGAAATTAGAGGGAAAGAAGGGATAACAGGCACCAAGCAAGTCAGCAGAACACATTGCATTAGCCCTCAATGCTTGAAAATAATCCTCTGTTCTCTGAGACCAGAATCTAGGTATTGGCCACACTCTCTGGATTCTGAGTGGAGGCCCCTCTGTCCTGGGCTTCATCTCTGCCTTCCAGGTCCACTGGAATGGCAATCCTCTCCCTTGAATTTGGGTGGCCCCATTCTCTCAGTCCATGTGAAGTGACTCTCCATCATTTGAGACTCAGGCAGCTCTGCTTCCTGTGTTCCTTGTCCCTTCAGCCTTTGAATCCTGGTTCCTTGGCCTCTTGACCTCTTGGGCCTCTCTGCTCTTGTCCGCCCTGCTTGAGCAAGTGTTCCAAAGCTCTTCAGCTCCACCTATAAGTGTCTGTAGGCACCCTACTCCTCCAGGAAGCCTCCTGCCCAAAGGCACTCAGCTCTCTCGCTCTGTGGGTCGGCTCCAGTGCTGTCTCCCACTGGTCTCCTGGTTCTGCTGCTGCTGTTTTTCTGCTGCTGCTTCTCACCGTTTGTGCCAACTCCAGCGTAACAGCTCTCCCTGCTCCTTCTGAGTCCTCACCAGAATTGTCTTTGACAACCATAATTCCACCAACAGTCTCTTTGAGTCAATCTAGGCTTTAACTATTAGGCACTTTGAAACTCTTCTAGCCTCTTCCCATTCACAGTTTCAAAATCACTTCCACATTTTAGGCATCTGTTAAAGCAGCACCCCACTCTCTGGGTACCAAATTCTGTCTTAGTTATTGAGTGCTGCTATAACAGAAATACCACAAGTGGATGGCTTTAACAAACAGAAATTTATTATCTCTCAGTCTAAGAGGCTAGAAGTCTGAATTCAGGGTGCTGGATCCAGGGGAAGGCTTTCACTCTCTGTCAGCTCTAGGGAAAGATCTTTGTCATTAATCTTCCCTGGTGAAGGAGCTTCTCAGCACAGGGACCCTGGGTCTAAAGTATGTGCTATTCTCCTGGCTCTTGTTTCTTGACGATGTGAGGTCCCCGTGTCTCTCTGCTTGTTTCTCTCTTTTATATCTCAAAAAGAGATTTACCTGAGACATAACCTAATCTTGTAGATTGAGTTCTGCCTCATTAATATAACTAACTCTAATCCTGTCTCATTAACATCATAGAGGCAGGGTTTACAACACATAGGAAAATCACATCAGATGACAGAATGGTGGACAACCACAAATACTGGGAAGCATGGCCTAGACATGTTAACACACATTTTTGGGGAAACAATTCAATCCATAACACTAGAGACTCATTGAAAATAATTATATTTAGTCCTTCTCATTAACCTGTGTGCTGCCAAATTACAGAGAGTCAAAACTTGAATCCACCTATCCCAACTTAAGAAGGTTAAAGCACTTTCCCGGACTGCTCAACCTACAGAAGGACTTAAACTGAAGTTCAAATGCCCCTGTGGCCAGAAGCAAATGACATTGGAAGTAGACAACTGTTCTTAAGGTCACAGAACAAGACTTCATGCAAGCTCTTGAAATTATTGGATTTTTTTGGGGGGGGATTGCCTTATTTTACAAGCTTGCATTTATTGACTGGTAAGAACTTTTTATGCATACTATTGACCTTTCTGTGGTTTACTTCGTACTTATACCTATCCTTTTATTGATTGCTGTAAGATACATTGTTGGTATTATCCCTTCTTTTAATATCCTCTTTTTTTCCATACATGTAACTGAAGGAAAAGTTTGCTTTATCATAGCTATCATTTTGTGTAGTATATGCCTTACTGTATTACTTGTTTAGTTAGTATTCTTACACTATGAAGCTTTTCTTAACTATCCTCTTACTGTATATCACAACTCTTGCTGATGTCTGCCACAATAATGCCTTTGTTAGATTAGATCAGTCAGTAGCTAGTGCCAGGAATCTGATTGACCATTGGATTTGCTATCAAATACCAAAATACGGATATCCTAATTCAAACCCTTCAGATATGCTTATGTTTAACTACAGCTCTATACCTGCTTCTATTGTAAATCCTAATATTTCCTTTAGAGGGTTGTACATGTCAGGTTGTGGCATCCTCCAGAATTATTAACAAGTCCCCAGGTGCCCTGTTTTGATTTAACTCATCACCTTTGAGTCAATGATACAGAGGAGAGCTTTAAAAACTGCACTAACAATACAAAGAAGATTTATCCATGTACTGATTGGTCATTCGTATGCCCAAGGAATCCGAAGTATTTTCAAACTTTTATACAAAGACATTTCTGCGGTACCAAAAGAAAACTACCCTTTTGTCATAGCATTTACCACACTACATACTGGGGACTATTATCTATTTGCAATAACTCTTTGACTAAAGAATGTCTCAAAAAAGTCAACCAAACCATCCCTTCTCCACTGAAAATAATATGATCTGTGCTCCTCAGGGATATATATTTTTATGTAGGGGATCAAAATACACCACTAAGAAAAACCCAAGTCTGAATAATGAACTCTATGCTTGGACATTGCCATATAAATTGTTTAAAAATGACAGGTCCATGTACCCTTGGCTTTTTAGGAGTCTCCCTGAATTTCCACTCTTATAATGAAAGTGTACACTGGACCAATTATCTAAAGCTTTTTTCCCAACACAAAATAAATTATGAAAATCCCATAATGGACCAGCCCGGGAAAGGATGGGTGTTCCTCTGAGGTCTCTACCACTTGAAGCATCCCTGAACATGAGAAATCCATTTGGAATTTGTCTGCTACTATGCTCCAAATAACAAGGGAACTAGCTGATAGCATAGAAGCCAAAAAAAAAGAAAAAAAAAAAAAAACTTTAAACTCTCTTGTCAAAGTTGTGTTGGATGATAGAATTTCCTTTGATTTTATTCTAGTGTAACAAGGAGGACATCTTAGTTATCTAGTGCTGCTATAACAGAAGTACCACAAGTGGATGGCTTTAACTAAGATAAGTTTATTTCCTCACACTGAAGTAGGTTAAAAGTCCAAACTCAGGGCATCATCTCCAGGGGAAGTCTTTCTCTCTCTATTGGCCTTCTCATCAGGCTTCCCCTAGACTAGGAGCTTCTCCGTGCAGGGACCCTGTATCCAAAGGACACACTCTGCTCCTGGCACTGCTTTCTTGGTTGTGTGAGATCCCCCTGTCTCTCTGCTCACTTCTCTCTTGTTTCTCGAGAGTTTGTCTCAAGACACAATTCAATCTTGTAAATTGAGTCCTGCCTCACCAACACAACTGCAGCCCATCCTCCCTCATTAACATCATAGAAGCAAGATTTACAACATATAGGAAAATCACCCAATACCAAGAATCATGGCCCAGCCAAACTCATATACACATTTTTGGGGAGACATAATTCAATCCATGACAGAAGAGTTTGTGTAATTGCTAATACCACTTGTACTTGGATAAATACATCAGCAGAAGTAGAACAAGATCTTAAAGAAATTCACCTGAAAGCTACATGGCTTCAACTACCCCCTATATCCAACTCCCCTTTTCTTGATATTTTTTAGCTGGCTACCTGCTGAAATTGGTTCTGGGCTACATTCAATTTTACAAATTAAGTTAGCCCAAGATGTAGGCTGGACTCCACTTCGTTGTTTGCTGCTCCGTTTGAGCTGATTCTCAAAAGTCGGCTAGTGGGAATACTTCGGGAAGCCTGTGGGCTCCACTCCTCTCCCTTCTTCTCACAGCTTGCTCCAGGAAGAACACTTACACAAGCTGGCCCCCAAAATAGTCATAGATTGACAACATACTAACAGCCTCAAACTTTATGATTAACAAAACAATGCTTAAGGGATCTTGTAATTATCTTGTGTCTGCTACAGTATGATTTTGTAAACGTCAACCACTTAGAATTTTTTCCTTATAAGTTCCTTGAATTCTCTATACTTAAACTCTGTGAAAAATTTCTTTTGCTGGAGTACTTTTGTGAATCCTCACAAAGTGCTTCCTAATTTGGATAGCTTTATCATAAAGGGTCGCTATGAGTTGGAATCAACTCCACGGCAATGAGTTTGTTTTTTGTATTCCTTCAATAAAACTCATTGCTTTATTTTTTACAGAAACGCCAGTTTATCTTTGACATTGCTCAAAGGAGCATGTTTTTGCCTGAATGTGGTATAGTACAAAATAGTAAAACTAATATCATCTTCAATCATTCAGCAAATACTTATTGAGCACTTATTCTACGAGTGTGATGGGGCAACACATTGGGCATACTGTGCTGAATGAAGTAAATAGCATTCCTGAACTTGAGGAGTATCAATGAAAAAACAATAATTAAAGAGAATTACTAGATAACATGATCTTCCTAAGTGATCTTGAGGTTTCTCATAACTGTTACAAGAAAATTTAATAAGAGAGTTTTAATTCTATTAATTATTTAGGAAATACCTCTGTGAATAAATGATGCTTAAAAATAAGACCTTAACATAACTATCAGCCATTCTTGTAAAAAGTGGAGAGTATTGAAAATAGAAGATATAGCATATAGAAAAACTCTTAGTTGACAGCTTAACAAAAACACATTCAGCAAGAATTGTCAGAAAATTAAAAGCAAAAATATACAAAAAAAGCTGTGTAATTAAGAAATTATCAGCATCTCTATAGATATCACTATCACAAACACCATACACAAAAAAATAGGAATAAACAACAACAATAAAAATATCCTTTGAACTGTGTTTCTAATTTTAAAATAACATGTATATCATGCAGAAAACAAAGATGATAATTGTTATGGAAATTATAACAAATAATTTTCACAGCAGTTGTTCATCTAATGTAGTCCCTGAGTGGTTCAAAGGTTAAAGTGCTGGACTACTAGCCAAAGGTTGGCAGCTTAAACACACCTAGAGGCACCTCAGCACACAGACATGGAGATCTGACTGTGAAAGGTCACAGCCTTGAAAACCCTATGGAACAGTTCTACTCTACACACATGGGGTCATCACGAGTTCGAATTGACTCCAAAGCAATGTAAGGACAAGTACAAATAGACTATAAATGGGTAAATTCACCCGGTAAAAATAGAGGAAGGAGCTTCCCTCCTCCATTACTTTCTATAGAATTCACGTTAGATAACTTATAATAGTAAATTCTTGGTCTTTCTAAAAAGTATCTAACTGTAACTTCAGGTAATTTTCCTCTACCTTCTTGTTTTTCCAGGAAGGAGATTAACATAGACTCAGCCCAACCTTATCTTTAAGACTGAAGGATTAGGAAATTAGCAATTATCTTTAAAATATAAATTTAATGATTGTACCCCCTTACCTGATGAGCACAATTAAGTGTTCTGGAATTCCCATTCTTCTCAATGTCATCCATAATTTGTTGTGATCCACACAGTCAAATGACTTGGCATAGTCGATAAAACACAGGTAAATATCTTTCTAGTATTCTCTGCTTTCAGCCAGGATCCATCTGACATTAGCAATGATATCCCTCTTCTGAATCTGGCTTGAATTTCTGGCAGTAACCTGTTGATTTACTGCTGCAGTCACTTTTGAATGATCTTCAGCAAAATTTTACTTGTGTGTGATAATGATATTGTTTGAAAATTTCCACATTTTGTTGGATAACCTTTCTTGGGAGTAGGCATAAATATGGATCTCTTCCAGTCGGTTGATCAGGTAGCTGTCTTCCAAATTTCTTGGCATAGACTTGTGAGCACTTCCAGCACTGCATCTATTTATTGAAACATGTCAATTGATATTCCATCAATTCCTGGAGCCTTGTTTTTCACCAATGCCTTCAGTGGAACTTGGACTTCTTCCTTCAGTATCATCAGTTCCTGATCATATGATACCTCCTGAAATGTTTGAATGCCAACGAATTCTTTTTGGTATAGTGACTCTGTGTATTCCTTCCATCTTCTTTTGATGCTTTCTGCGTTGTTTAATATTTTCCCTGTATAATCTTTCACTATTGCAACTCAAGGCTTGAATTTTTTCTTTAGTTATTTCAGCTTGAGAAATGCCGAGAGTGTTCTTCCCTTTTGTTTTCTATCTCCAGGTCTTTGCAAATGTCATTATAATACTATACATTGTCTTTTCAAACCACACTTTGAAATCTTCTGTTTAGCTCTTTGACTTTATCTTTTCTTCCTTTCCCTTTAGCTACTCGAAGTTCAAGAGCAAGTTTCAGAGTTTCTTCTGATATCCATTTTGTTTTTTTCCTTCTGTCTGTCTTTTAAATGACCTTTTGCTTTCTTCGTGTGTGATGTCCTTGATGTCATTCCACAACTCATCTGGTCTTTGTTCGTTAGTGTTTGACCTGTCAAATATATTCTTGAGATGGTCTCTAAATTCAGGTGAGACATACTCAAGGTCATACGTTGTCTTTCGTAGACTTATTCTAATTTTCTTCAGTTTCAGCTTGAACTTGCATATGAGCAATTGATGGTCTGTTCCACAGTCAGCCCCTGGTCTTATTCTAACTGATGATATTGAACTTTTCCATCGTGTGTTTCCACAGATGTTGTCTATTTGATTCCTGTGTATTCTATCTGGTGAGGTCCATGTGTATAGTTGCTGTTTATGTTGGTAAAAAAATATATTAGCAATGAAGAAGTCATTGGTCTTGCAAAATTCTATCATGTGATCTCCGGCATCGTTTCTATTACCAAGACTGTATTTTCCAACTACCTATCCTTCTTCTTTGTTTCCAACTTTCTCATTCCAGTCACCAGTAATTATCCATGCATACTGATTGCATGTTCAATCAATTTCAAACTGCAGAAATTGGTAAAAATCTTCAATTTCTTCCTCTTTGGCCTTATTGCTTGGTGCATAAATTTGAATAATAGTTGTATTAACTGGTCTTCCTTGTAAGCATATGGATATTATCCTATCATCAACAGCGTTGCACTTCAGGATAGATCTTGAAATATTCTTTTTGAGGATAAATGCAATACCATTCCTCTTCAAGTTGTCATTCCCAACATAGTAGACCATAAGAAACAGCAGTCAGGAAATCAAAAGATGCATTGCATTGGGCAAATCTGCTGCAAAAGATCTCTTTAAAGTGTTGAAAAGCAAAGATGTCACTGTTACCACAATAATGCGTATTGGAGCCACCTGCCACAATAGCCAATTCTGAGACAGGTGAGGTGAGCAGCAAAAGTTTTATTATATATTGATATACAGGAGACAGAGGAGAATAGATGCCTCCAAAAACCCATCTCCCCGACTGGAGATTGGCCAAAGGCTTTATAGGGACAGGATTATGGGTCTTAGAAGTTTGTGTTAGTTCTGCCTTGAGGTGGTCACATCCCAGATGAGTTAATCTTTTGTTGGGGGTTACCTGGTGACATCCTGATTTTCTTGTCCCAAGATGGGTGCTTTGTTTGATTTTTCATTCCTAGATCATTATCACTTGTTTTCCACCATCCAAGGAGGAACACTGGTTAATCTTAAACTTTTTATAGAGACTGGAATGGGAGGGAAAAACGAGATCATGAGACAATGTGGAGGTTAGCAAGAGGAAGTAATAATAGTGAACCAAAGCTATGCAGCCTCTTCTAATCCCCCTTTTTAGTGGAAGTCTCTCAATCTTGGGAAACAGGGAGTCGCTTCTTTTCTGACTACTTCCTGCTGTTTAAGGGTGTCGACTGGGTTTAGAAACATCCCAGTATTGACTAGGGGCCATAGATGAGGGGGGAGTTAGAGTGGAAGTTGACTGCAACTTGGTTAATTAGATGACATGCATCCCCAGAGCTTGAAAAAGGGGCGTCCCTACTTACAAGGGTAAAAATTTTTCTAGCCTTAAGAGTATTTATAGTTCTTATTCTTAATATTCTCATAAAACAGGGAACACAAAAACAAACTAGAATAATTACTATTCTTAAGGTTCCTTTTTTGGGCTCTTCTATGGCCCAGTTAACTGGACCTACTGGAGTTAGGGTTGAGACTACACACAAGAGGGTCAGAGTGTCCCCAGCTTGAAGGGTCAGTGTCCCCTTTTTCTGTAGGATCATCAGCACCTTTCTGTCCAGGTATCCTGGAAAAATATAGGGAAACAAGGTTAACATCATTGTACTGTAAGCTTCTTTAACTTGTACTTCAGTGCCTGAATTGAAGTATAAAAGTATGGTGGCTCTTTGTTTTCTGCTTTTTTCTCTTCCTCTGGGGGGCTTGCTTTTACTCTTGAGTGTTGCACCCACGTGGCTACTCCTGCTAATTTCAGACACAAGTGGGTGGTCAGAAGAACTTCAAAAAGTCCCTCCCACTGAGGCACCAGTTGATCTTCTGGGTGTTGATTCTTCCAGGTTTTCAACAGGACCCAGTCTCTGCCTTGGAATTTGTGGAGGGCAGTGTCAGAAGGAAAAGACAAATGAGAAGAGGCATACTGATTAACAGTGTTTATGACTGCTCCCAGAGAACAGACCCAGTTTCTTTTCTCCACTTCGGTCATCACCAAGGTGGGGAAAGTCGACTTTTTTAGAAATGGTCTCTCATATATTAATTCGTAACGGTCCAATTTGAACCCACTTCGAGTGGCTACCTGGATTCTGAGCAGAGCAAATGGGGAGAACTTTTATCTAAGTGGAGCTTGTCTCCTGGCAAAGTTTCATCAAGGACTTTTTCAGAGTAGGGTTCATCTTTTCAGTCGATTGTGGTCTCCAGGCTGAGTGTAATTTCCAGTTTATATTTAAAACCTTATGATTTCTTAGGTAACTGTTGCCATAAAAGCTCTCCCGTTGTCACTCTGGACTGAGATTGGAAGACCAAAAGGGGTATAATTTCTTTGAGTAATGCCTTGGTCACTTCTTGGGCTTGTTAGGTCCGACAGGGGAAAGCCTCCACCCACCCTGAGTAGGTGTCCACAAAAACTAGCAGATATCTAAAATTTCCAGGCATCCAGACCACCTGAAGGGGATCATTGATTGATTTCAGGAGTTCCAGTATTTCTGGTACATATTTCATTTCTTTGTTGGCAAATGTCAGAAGTCCCCTTTCTTTCCACAAGGCACAGTGTGAGTGAAGGACCAGATGGGCATCTTTACTATCAGTATACACAGTTATGTATCTTGCTGCTCCTAGTCACAGGGCTCACCCGAGGGCTATGAGTTTGGCCTTTAGAGCCAAAGTGCTGGCAGGAAGTGGAGCTGCCACTAAGACTTCAGTTTGTGTCACCACTGCATATCCTGCCTTGCAGCATCCTTCATATAGAAAGCTACTGCTATCTGTATACATTTCTATCTCTGGGTCAGTCAAGGGAACATCTGAGAGATCTGGTCTGCTAGAACAAACTTTTACAATTATCTCTAGGCAGTCATGCAGGGGGGCATCTTCTGAAATAGGCAGCAATGTGGCTGGATTGAGGGAGGAGACAGCCTTCAGAACTATGTTTGGGCTGTCTAACAAGATTGCCTGATATTTTCCCATCTGTCCTGTTGTGAGTCACCCCCCCCCCACTTTTGTTCCAAAAGAAGCAGAACTGTATGTGGTGTGTTTACCCTTACCTTTTGTCCAAGGGTGAATTTCTTGGCTTCCTGTAACAGGTCACATGTTGCAGCCATGGCTCAAAGACAAAGGGGACATCCCCGGGCCATGTTGTCCAGCTGTTTTGAAAGTAGGCCACCAGTTGCCTGGCTGGTCTCAGGATTTGAGTTAGTACCCCCACAGCAATTCCCTTTCTTAGTATCAGTCCATTCAAAGGCAAATAGAGGCTGAGACTTGGGGTGTAGAGGAATACAAAAAGAAGGCATCTTTCAAGTCCTGTACTTAAAACCAAGCACATTGACTGGGTATAGTAACCAAGAGGGTATATGGTTTGGCACAATTGGATGAATGTCCTTTACTATTTCATTGAGTTTCCTTAGGTCTTGAACAAACCGATACTCCCTTGTCCCCGGTTTCAACACCGGTAAGATAGGGGTGTTATATGGAGACTGGCAAAATTTCAAAAGTCCAATTTCTATGTATCCATGTACCAATGGTGCAATCCCTTCCAAAGCTTCCTTGTAGAAGGGATATTGCCTCTGGTTTATAATAGGTGCTCCAGGTTTTAAAGTAATTTTAACCTATGGTGCTGACTTGGCTCGCCCAGGCCTTTCTCATGCCCAGAATTCCGGATTCACCTTTTGTTGAATATGGAAAGGAACGCCATTAGGTGTCACTATTTCTTCTTGCAACAGTGTCACCTGCAAGGTGCATGCATTTTCAGGAGGGATCTGTAGAAAACGGAAAGGAACAACTCTGCCATTCTATTTGGGTTACTCCGGTAAGGAGGATTGTGATTCTTCCAGTTATGCAAGTTGGAGGGGATTCAAAGTTTGATAGAGAGACATGAAAGTTTGAATATAGGGAATTTTGTCCCTTTTTCTTTTTTTCCACATAACTAGTCAAGCTGAAAAATTATGTCGTAAGCCAAAGACTCTTTTGTGGCCAATGTTCCTAGTCCCCCAGCTGGTATTGGGGCCAAACATTGTTACATAAGCATATCATTTTCTTTCTTGTCATAGGCTCATAGCTATACCTCTTCCAGTTTGCTAGAATGCAGCCTAGAGGAGATTTGGCTGGGATAGATGGGCCTCCCCCCATAACAGGTGTTTGCTTATGCATAAGCAGCATCAATAACTGCTTTTCATGTGCCTCAACAGCAACTACATTCTGCAGATTGAGTATTAATATAAATACAGCAACATTTATCTGTTAAGGCACAAACTGTTTCTTGAGAGACTAACAGGAAGGCTAATACTATTCTATTTTGTAAAATCATAGCGCAAATTTCAGACACTTCTCTGGTTATGATATTTATAACTTTGCTAAGTTTACTAGCAGGAACTTCTAATTCAAGAGTTACAATACCTAAACCCATTAGTTAGATAAATTTAGGAGAAAGGAAAATCATTTCCTTTATTCAGAAAGTAGGACCTTAAAACATCAGCAATATTCCCACATAAAATCCATAGTTTTCTTTCATTTACTCAGTCTTATGTAGTTAATTTCTGTTCTGTGTGATTATGGATCAACAGCAGTGTGCAAACTCATCAGCTTCTTCATAAGAGTTCTGGAAATCTTGTTTGAGTCTAGTCACAGTTCTTTCCATAAGTCCAATACAGTTCATCTTTTTGTTGAGATACTTTGGTCAAACGTTTTTAGAAAATCAGTAAAGTAAAAACTTATCTGCAGATGATACTTAATATGGCCAAGATTAATTTATAAAAATAATACTCTTAATAGTGAAAGACCTGATAGGAATTAATTACAAGCACAATGTAAAGGCCAAATAAAACCAGTTAAAAAAAAAAAAAAACTTTAGATAAAAATATTTCTAAATATAAACATTAACTGTATTTTTAAAGAGCTTGAAATATAATGCATAATAATCTTGAGACAAAATACCATATAGTCAGGATGTATTAAGAATACACCAAGTCTCTAAATGCCCAAGTAGTAATAAAAAAAAAAGCTTCATAGGTAAATGATGTGAATTCTTCAATTAAACTATTGGCTTTGATAATGCTAGATTCAAAAATAAATTTGTGACCAAGTTAACAATAAAGAGACAATAAAATTATAACATAATACTATGTATTTGCTGTCTAATACCAGGCAAAAACATAAGCGGAAATACTAACATATAAATTTTAACCCAGCAAGAGTCAGGTATGTCTCTTGATTTTGACAACACTTTCTGTATAATTTATAACATGTTAAATAAACCTTTTTAGCACTTTTCGTTTATAAAATTTTTTTTGTGGCTTTCCATGAAGTTTTGAAAATGTCAGGAGTTGATTATAGGTCACTGTGAAACAATAAAGTTATTTAACCAAAGATCTTAAAGGCTAAAAAACCTTAGCCTTTTTTTTTTTTTTTTTTTTCTCTCTAAAGCCAGGTGGCTTGGTTTTGGACTCAGGAATCTTTTTCTAATGAGAAACTGAAACTTTGTGTTCAAGGCAGATTACAAAAAAATAAATTAACCCTTCAACTCAGAAATCAAAGAAAACTTTGTTATTTTAACAGCCATAAACTCAACTCTTTGTCTTATATGCTATTTAACATTAAAGTTTGTAAAAGTCTAATAAATTATAAATTAAACCGTTACAATTTAATTACACAGATAAAATTTTTGTACGTATCAGATAAATTTCTTTTTCAATAAACCTCTTAAACGTTGTCTTTGTTGCATACCTCTTACAGTTCATTCTTTTAAAACGGCAGAAATGAACACACGCATTAGCATAAAAAGCCAAAGTATATAAGCTTAAATTATGACAAATATCTATTAATGCAATTTAATATCAATAAGTTACATAAAATGTCTTGGGAATTATTTTAAGCCGTATATAATAAAACATAATTGCTGTTGAAGGAAAGTCTGTTTAAATATTCTAATTTTCATTTAACTTTTACTATTTCTCATTTTTCCCAATCTAATTTTAGCCCTTAAAGATTTTATTAACTGGCTTTGGAAATTGCAAAGTCTCTGCTCAGTTGACCAATTCATTGATGCAGATATAAGTCTCTGGCTACTGCTGGAAACATTTTTCCATGCTATTTCAGGTGTGTCTTTTTGTGATTTCTTTCTTTCTTTTTTTTTTTGATGTCTAAGAGTTCCTCTATAATAGACAGAACTTGTTTACAGTTCTTTTATGACTGGGATCCACCCAATTTCTGATCACTATAGCAAAGCAGCAATTTTTCTAATCTTTTGTCTTAAAAGGGTGTCCACATAGTAGGAAAAGGTCTTTCAAAAGCTTCCCTGGAGCTACAGGACCTTGGAGACAGGGAGCTGGGGGATGAGGAGGCCTGATCTTGCCCCATCCTCACTCTCTTGACTCATGGAAGACATTTATGTATGTTTAAGTTGACCTAGGCATCTTGAAGGGCAAAAGATAACTAATATCATTCTTTTTTTACTATTCCAGAACTGTTACTTTTAAGACAACATTATTCTTTTTCCTTTTATAAAACATATTTCATATAATATTTAGCTTAGGTTACTTCCTATTCTGGGCCCCCACCCTGCTTGGAGATTTTTTTTCTCAGAACTAAAAAAAACCTGGAACCAAACATATTTGAGAATCTGGTGACAGGTTTTATACAGGTAAGGGTTAACACAATGATGACACAAGAACAGTGGGGCTTCACAGGGACAAGTACACTTGAATAACAGTAAACAAACACAAAAAGTGAACCCACGGAGACAATGAAAGTGATTTCCGCAGCCTCAACCTCTCAGACAACCCTCACCGGGTGACAGAGGGGATCTTGGCAACCTCAACCTTCCAGACAATCCCAGGAGCATTTACACACCCTAAAACCAAGTCTCTCGAGTCATCATGAGTCCCTTCTTGCGATCCTACTCACAGGGTCGGTCCTCTGAGGTGCCTTCCACCTCAGAAACCAAGGGCTCAGGTCCCGCTCTGGAACTCTCAGGCCTGCCCTATCTGCCCTGGCCCTGAGCACAATAGGGAAAGGAGTTGTGGACTCACCTTGGGATCCCTCCTATGCAGGTGTTGCTTTCTTTCACCCACCTCTTTTGGTGTGGTTGGGGACCGGCGGTGCCGTGGCAGACCCAGGTCTGGCCAATAGTCTTTCCAAAGGCAAATGAAACCTTTGGCTGTCTCTTGTCGGGAGAGCTGTCGATCAGCCCCAGGTCCTGCCCCGGGACCACAGCTTCTCAAGCAGCTGGAACTCCCCTTACGGGCCACGAAATTCGTTACCGCAATAATGCAGACTGGAGCCGCCTGCCGCAATAGCCAATTCTGATACACGGGTGAGATGAGAAGCAAGAGTTTTATTATATATCGATATATAGGAGACAGAGGGGAATAGATTCCTCCAAAAACCCATCTCACCCATTGGACATTGGCCGAAGGCTTTATAGGGACAGGATTATGGGTCTTAGAAGTTTGTGTTAGTTCTGCCTTGAGGTGGTCACATCCCAGATGAGTTAAATCTTTTCTTGGGGGTTATCTGGCAACATCCTGGTTTTCTAGTCCCAAGATGGGTGCTTTGTTTGGTTTTTCATTCCTAGATCATTATCACTTATTTTCCACCCTCCAAGGAGGAACATCAGTTAATCTTAAACTTTTTATAGAGACTGGAATGAGAGGGAAAAACAAGATCATGAGACAATGTGGGGGTTAGACTAAGGTGCGCCTTACTCAAGCCATGGTGTTTTCAGTTGCCTCATATGCATGTGAAAGCTGGATAATGCATAAGGAAGACCAAAGAAGAATTAACGCCTTTGAATTGTGGTGTTGGCGAAGAATATTGAATATACCATGGACTGCCAAAAGAACGAACAAATCTGGCTTGGAAGAAGTGTGACCAGGATGTTCCTTGGAAGTAAGGATAATGAGACTACGTCTCACATACTATATACGTGTTGTGAGGAAGGCTCAATCCCTGGAGAAGGACATCATGCTTGGTAATGTAGAGGGTCAGTGAAAAAGAGGAAGACCCTCAACAAGATGGCTTGACACAGTGGGTACAACAATGGGCTCAAGCATAACAACGATTTTGAGGATGGACCAGGACCAGGCAATGTTTCGTTCTGTTGCACATAGAGTTGCTATTAGTCGGAATTGACTCGACAGCACTTAACAACAACAACAACCCCTTTACATATATAATGGTTAAGATTTCTTTCTGTCTTTGTAAGCTTTTTAGTGGATTGCCTGTGATACATCACATTCTTCTTTAAAGCTTAGTCAATAATAAAGCTTTTCTTTCTTTTCTATTTTGTGGAGAGGTTTTCTGAGTTGAGAGTAGATTTTTATTTTTAGTATTTTTTCCCCAAGAGGAACTAATAGGCAACTAACAGCAATGGTTCATCCAATAGTTAAATTAAAATAATTATAATACATTAAATGTTGTATATACATTATTTCCAGGTACTATATTAGCAGCTATACCGATGTTGTTGTTAGGTGCCGTCCAGTCAGTTCTGACTCATAACGACCCTATGTACTGCAGAACAAACCACTACCTGGTCCTGTGCCATGCTCACAATCGTTGTTATGCTTGAGTCCATTGTTGCAGCCATTGTGTCAATCCATCTTATTGAGGGTCTTCCTCTTTTTCTATGACCCTCTACTTTATCAAGCATGGTGTTCTTCTCCAGGGACTGGTCCTTCCTGATAGCATGTCTGAAGTATGTAAGATGTAGTTTGGACATCGTTGTTTCCAAGGAGTATTCTGATTGTACTTCTTCCAAGATAAGACCTCACAGGTCTGTCAATTTGCCATATTGTGGGGGCTTTCTTATTGCTGTGATGCTGGAAGCTATGCCACCAGTATTCAGATACCTACAGGGTCACCCATGGCAGACAGATTTCAGCTGAGCTTCCAGACTAGGAGAGACTAGGAAGAAGGACCTGGCAGTCTACTTCTGAAAAGAATTAGCCAGTGAAAACCTTATGAATAGCAGCTATACCTATAGTTCTCATTTTAATTCAAGAATACTGTTTTATGCATCAGTTTTTATATAAAACAAAATTGAAATCAATTATGTATTACCTTTTTCCACAGCACAAGCCTATCTTAAATTGATTAATGAAACTTATTAAAAAATAAGCTATATTTATTGAAATACTAAGAATTATGAATGACCTCTAGAACTTTAGTTACATGTTACTTACCCATTTACCTCCTTTCCAGTATATAATTAGATATTAAAAGAGCAAAAGTATTTCTGAGCCTGAAAATTATAATAATATTCAGTTCAGTCATTTAAATTCTCTATTGCCATGTGTTGGAAAACATCTTTCTGGCTAGCTGCCTTGGTCAAAAAACTAAGTGGGCAGATTCCGGCACTCACCAGTATCAGAACGCCATCTAGAATTCCAACATAATGGGAAATGCAAATGTATCCATATGTATCTATGTCATTTCTATACATCTCGATAGCCATATCTAGCTCCTATCCCCCAGGCATATCCTACATTCCTTAAATATGAATTATTTCAATTTTTTGTTAATAAATGGACCAGAGTGTTATTATATACAACTAAAAAAAAAAAAAATCAGTTACTGTCCAGTTGATTCTCACTCATGGAGATCCCATGTGTCAGGACAGCGTTTTTAATGGCTGATTTTTCAGTAGATCACCAGGCCTTTCTTCCCAGGCACCTCTGAGTGGACATAAACCTCCAACCTGTTGGTTAGCAGCAAAGCACATAACAGTTTATGCCACCTAGGGACTTCATTATTATATATACACAGAATAAAATGTCTTTTATAAAAATGAAATAATTAATTATGTTTTTGTGTTCAACAGATTATTTTGGATATATTTAATATATTAGTCATAATCTATAATTGTGTTACTGAACCATAATTTATTTAAATATTCTTAGTTGCTTTTTAATTTTTTTTTACTTTTCCAAATAATGCTTACATGAATATCCTTGTTCACAATAATCAGAAATAATGTGGGAATGCTTTGAAAGGATAACTAATTAAAGTGGAATTGCTGACTCATTAGGTAGGCACATGTTTAACTTTGATATAGACGGCCAAACTGCACTTGATAGTGTTGGAATTTTACTTCCCACCCTGTTAGAATATCCATTTCCCTATACTCTGGGAATACTGGGTATTGCCAATATTTAAAATACCTTAAATGTTAAAATTCAATTCTTTTTGATAAACTAAGGACATCTAAAACTTATTTTAGAAGGCATTGGTGGTTAAGCAGTTGGGATCATTAAAGTTGTGTGTCAGCTTGGCTGGGCCATGATTTTCATTGGTTTGGCAGTTATGATGTACTTTGGCAGTCATATAATGATGTGATCACTTCCATGATGGGATCTTCTGTGAGTAGCCAGTCAGTTGAAAGGGAGTTTCCTTGGGGATGTGGACTGCATCAAATATAAGTGGACTTTCTGGCAAGGCTTTCAGGCTTTTACTGGCTCTGGATCCCGCAGCTGGCTCGCATTTGTCTGACCTCTGTTTTTTGGGACTTGAGCTAGCAGCTTACCTGCTATCTTGCCTGACGATCTTGAGATTCGCCACTCTTCACAGCCCATGAGCAAGAGCCCTGCTGTCTGACCTGCCAATCTTGGATTCAACTGCCTCTGTGGCTATATGAGTCATGAGAAGCTTCTATACTGACCCACAGACTTGGGACGTTCCAGCCTTTACAACCTCATGAGCCATTTCCTTGGTGTAAATACATACATACATACATATATATATTTCTATGCTTTCCTGGTTTTGCTTCTCAAGAGAACCCAGCCTAAGACAGTAGTTGAATTCTTCCCTTCCACGAAGGAGACCTTGATTCCACTCCCATCCAATGCACCTCATGCACAGCCACCATCCATCTGTTAGTGGAGGCTTGCATGTTGCTATGATACTTAAGGGGTTTTAGTGGAGCTTCCAGACTAAGATGGACTAGGAAGAAAGGCCTGGTGATCTACTTCCAAAAATTAGACAACAAAAGTCCTATAGATCAAGTGGTCCAATTGACAATCAATCATGGGGGTAACATAGACCATGTAGTGTTTTGTTATGTTGCTCATGGGGTCAGCATGAGTCACTAGCTGACTGGACGGCAGTCAACAACAGCAAAAAAGCTTATTTTAATTTATATTGCTTTCATTGTCAATAAGGTAGAGAACATTCAAATGTTCAACATTCAAATTTTCATGAAGTTCTGATTCATATTCTTTAATCATATTTTTTGAACGGGTCATTTACCATTTTCTGAATGAATTTTAGGAGTGCTTCATACATCAGTACAATTAACACTTCATTAAAATATTGCAGATATTTTCTCACCGTCTGTTGTCATTTAGCTGTACTGGTACTATCTTTGCCTCAAAGAAGTTTTGAGTTTTATGTAATCATATATCACAGTAGTTTCCTTTAGGAGTCCTAAGTTTAAATGTGTATATCCTTATTTATTAATTTATTATTCAATTTATTAAGCACATAATCGTATTTGTGACATTGTGGTTGGTGTAGTGATTTATATATCATGATGTAGGAGCTACGCTTTCAGCCCTCAGGAAGTATGAAACTTAGTAAAAATAATAAAATTATATATTAATTTAATTATATTATAAGACAATAATTTTTAAGTGTCATGTAAGGGTACAAATTAAATGTTTTGCAAGAAGGGAACTGGGAGCTATTACTTTTAGGTAGAGTGAATAGGGGGCCCTGGTGGCACAGTGTTTAAGAGCTCAGCTACTAACCAAAAGGTCAGCAGTTTGAGTACACCAACTGCTTCTTGGAAATCTTTTTGGGCAGTTCTACTCTGTCCTGTATGGTCAGTATGAATCAGAATCTGTTGGACGGCAATTGGAAAGAGTAGAGTGAACAGGGAAGTCCTCATGAAGTTAATCCTTTAACAGAGGTTGGATTTTAAGAGAGATAGGTGAGTTTACATTCAAAGTCAAGATAAAGCCATGGCCAAAGACTGTAACAGCAATGATATATCCTTGTATGCTTTTTGCCTTTGAAATTAACTAGTGAACACTGGAAAAAATATGAAAAAATAACATACAAAAAGGAGACTACAAATTTAACTTTACTATCCAGGAATATCTTGCAAACAGTAGAAAGAAGATGAAGATAAATCATTTGCAGTGCTGTTTTGAATACTACAACAGAAGATGATATAGTTGAAAATGAATCAATAATATTTTAAGAGGTAATTTGAAGGAAAGAAAATCACCTATCACAAAAGGAAAAACAAGGCACAAACACCATCATGAGCATGGTACATGGAAGTCTTTTTTCGAGGACTTTTCCCATAATCCCTACAGCAATTGTAATTTATCATTGGCCATTTACATGTCAGGTAAAAAATTGTTCACATATTTTTCTATTTGTTCACGTGCACCAATCTTTTCTACAAAGAGTTCTGTAAGCAATATGAGGTTAGCATCATGCAGATTATTTTTTCTAGAGCTCACATGGTTGCTATCACAATGCTGAGGATGCATTAGAGGAGTTCCAGGCTCACAGTATGAGATTAGAGTCACATATTTTATGGCTCTGTTAGACTCTAAAAAGTAACGCTGACAATGGTAGCATCAAGTACTCAGTGAGCTTGATGCTTGTTGCCTGATTTCATAACACATATCCCATTTCTTCACATTAAGAATATCAAAAATTGAAAAAAAAATCAAATATCTTCCCTCTGACATTTTAATAATGCAGCTACAACATGAAAATGAATAAATAGATTTTTGACATTTCTCTTAAAAACGCAATGTCTTAAAAAGCTGTTGCATTCAAGTCTGTAAAATTTGTTCTTCATGCATTATAATTTGGAGTTCTTTTGTTCTCTTTCCATGTTATGACCTTACAGGTTGATGTTTACCTTTAAAGTGTCTGTTATTTTTAAATTACTAAATATACAGTAAAGGTATAGATATGTGTATTTAATAAAAACTAATGGCAGCTCTTCCAAAGGATTATAGTTCTAAAAATAGCTTGGATTTATTGTAACAAATATGCAATAAATCACTTCAGTATTAAAAATATATTTCGATAGATGTATGCTGTCTGGCTTTTACACACGTTGTTGTTGTTAGGTGCCTTGAGTCGGTTCCGACTTATAGTGACCGTATATACAACAGAACAAAACACTGTTCTGTCCTGCACCATGCTCACAATCATTGTTATGCTTGAGCCCATTGTTGCAGCCACTGTGTCAATCCATCTCAATAAGGGTCTTCCTGTTTTTCTTTGACACTCTTCTTTACCAAGCATGATGTACTTCTCTAGGGACTGATCTCTCCTGATAACATGTCCAAAGTATGTAAGACATAGTCTTGCCATCCTTGCTTCTAAGGAGCATTCTAGTTGTACTTCTTCCAAGACAGACCTGTTTGTTATTTTGGCAGTCCATAGTATATTCAATATTCTTTGCCAACACCACAATTCAAAGGTGTCATTTCTTCTTCGGTCTTCCTTATTCATTGTCCAGCTTTCCCATGCATATGAGGCGACTGAAAACACTATGTCTTGGGTCAGGCACACCTGAGTCTTCAAGGTGACATCTTGCTTTTCAACACTTTAAGGAGGTCTTTTGCAGCAGATTTTCCCAGTGCAATGCATCTTTTGATTTCTTGACTGCTGCTTCCATGGGTGTTGATCCTGGATCTGAGTAAAATGAAATCTTTGACAACTTCAATCTTTTCGCCATTTATCATGTTTCTTATCCGTCCAGTTGTGAGGATTTTTGTTTTCTTTATGTTGAGGTGTAATCCATACTGAAGGGTGTGGTCTTCGATCTTCACCAGTAAGTGCTTCAAGCCCTCTTACGTTTCAGCAAGCAGCTTTTAAATAGTAAACAGAAAAAAACAAAGAAAAAACCCATTGCCATCAAGCTGATTTTGACTCATAGTGACCCTAAAGGACAGAGTAAACCTGTCCCATAGGGTTTTCACGGAGTGCCTGGTGGATTTGAACTGCCGATGCTTTGATTTAGCAGCCTTTGCTTTTAACCACTATGCCACCAGACTTAAAGAAGAAACTAGTCTACAGAACTAATTGCCTACACAAACCATGGCCTCAGCTATCCTGAGACTGGAAGAACTTGATGGTACCTGGCTACCACTATTGACCAGGGAGACAATAGATAACCCTGGATAGAATAGGAGAAAATTGTAGAATAGAGCTCAAATTCTTTTAAAAAGGCCAGACTTAGTGGACAGGGAGAGACTAGAGGAACCCCTAAGATTATCTCCCTGAGGCACCCTTTAAACTTTGAACTGAAACCACTCCTTTTAACTAAATAACAAATTGGTTCATAAAATAAACAATATCTCCAGTGAGCAATGTGCTCCTTTAAAAATATATATATATATGTATATATTTGAGATCAGTCAATGTTTACCGTAAAGCAAAGATGGTCAGAAGGGGCAGGGAAGCTAGATGAATGGAAATGGAACAACCAGACTGTAAATAATGAGAATATTGAGACACTGTGGAAAATGTAACCAATTTCACTGAACAATATACATAGAAATTGTTAAATGGGAACCTAATTTCCTGTGTAAATGTTCAGTAAAAAACACAAGAAAATATTTAAAGAAAAAAAAAGTCTCTTCAACATTCTAAAAATCAAAGATGACACTTTGATGACTAAGGTGAGCCTGACCCAATCCATTGTCTTCTCAATGACCTCATATGCATGCAAACTCTGGACAATGAAAAAGGAAGACAAAAGAATTGATGCATTCAAACTGTGGTATTGGAGAAGAATATTGAATATACTACTGACTGCTAGAAGAAAGAACAAATCAGTCTTAGGAAAGATATAACCAGAATGCTCCTTATAATCAAGGATGATGAGAAGTTTTCCTCATTTACTTCAGACACATTATCAGGAAAGTTCAGTCACTACAAAATACATCGTGTTCGGTAAAGTAGAGTTTCCGCAAAAATGAGGTAAATCCTCCATGAGATGGTTTGACACAACACCCTCAACAATGGGCTCAGACATGTCAAAGATCATGGGGATGGCCTAAGAGAAGGTAAGATTTCATTCTGCTATTCATAGGTAAGCATGAATCAGAGACAACTCAATGGCAACTAACAGCAACAACACCATTTGATTACAATTTTAAAAACTCACATGTTTAAAGAGATACATATTCAAATATTTATCAAGAAAAGTTAAAGATGTTGGGATTTGCTTCAAAATAAGTGAGAGTAGAGAGGCCATAGATTGACTCTACATCTAGGTTTGTTGATACTGGGTGATAGGGATATAGGTTTCATTATACCAACATCTCCACTTTTATGTATGTTTGAATATCCATAATAAAATATATCCCTTGCAGTACAGTTGACTCGGTCTCACAGTGAACCTATAGGACAGAGTAGAACTGCCCCATAGGGTTTCTAAGGCTATAAATCTTTATGGAAGCAGATTGTCACATCTTTCTCCTGCAGAGTGGCAGGTGGTTTCAAACCCCTGAACTTCAGCTAGCAGCTGAAAATTTAACCGCTACCAGGGATCCTTATTAATATAACACCCTCCAAAAAATAAAACCTCACGTCTGTAACTTAAAATGATTAAACTGTCAGTGCAAGCTCTTATAAACTAATATTTAATGAGAATATTCATTGTTTAAAAAGACAGTTTTATTACACTGAGATATATATGTACCTATCATTTTCATTTTCTTTTTTTATAAATCATACTTAATCTTACTGATAGAGGTTTTTCTGAGAAGAAAAAATGAAAATATTTTATCTTTTTGTTGTAACTGCTTGATACACATTAAATTTGATTGTGTTTTTACTAATTTTTTTTCTTATAGGCAATTTTTGTAAAAGCAAAGAACTATGAACTATAAAAGTAAAACTACTATCCAGCCAATATCCTGACCAATTCAGTATGGTGTATATGAGTATTTTTCCTTTTTTTTTTTTAATAACTACTGGTAATTATAATCAAGAAGCTTTGACATTTTTATAAATGCTGACAGAAGTGGTCATTTAAAAACGCATGGCATCTGAGGATTTATGAATGCATGTGTACACCCCAAAAGGTAGTTTGGCCTGAAATAGATGACACTCAGCTACTTCCTGTTAGAAGTAAGAAAATGTGTTAATTGCATTTAATATAGTTTATTATACTGTAGTCAGCATAGGCCATCTGTCCACAACAGCTGTCTTCTGGTGGTTTCAGCAAAGTGAATGTGTATGCATTTTAAGGGAAAGCACAATTGAAAAGAGCAAAACAGCCCACATTGACTGAGTTTGTTATATGATTATATGGTAAATTAAAGAAAAAATAAAAGTAAATATATTTTTATCAATAAATAGATAAACTGATGATTAAGGAACAACTATGAGGGCTTGTATTGGATAGAACAGAGTTGAGAGGAACAGGGAAAGAGGGCTGTACTGCCCACTGTGCCAACAAGGGGCAAGGTAGACAAACCCCACCTTTATCACTAAGTGCATGGTAAGGATCACCATGAATTGAATTCCCACACGGAACTAAATCCAGGCTTCACTTTCCCACATCTCCATGATCCTTGTCAGCAGCCATTTCCATGGCACTTCCTCTCTGACCCTAACCACCCAGAGTTAGGTCAGACTTCATCCCTGGTAACCCTGAGCCAGGTTAAAACATCCTGCCCACCAAGGGCCAGGTCATTAGGTACCAGCCATATGCCCAGGAGTCCACACAGCTCCCTGTACTTCAGCCAGCCCCCTACTTCCTCTCTAGCCCCTTAGGGATAGGACACAAGCTAGAAGGACTCTATCCTTCTTCACCAACTGCTCGTGAAGCTTTCCTTGACCACCAGCCAACCAGAACTGGGTCTTCACATGTTAGGACTCTGTCTTGCCAGCCCTGCTGCCTCATTGCCCCCTGTGGGTTTATTAATTCTCTATAACAACTCACAAAATTACAAAGAGTAAAGAGGAGTCTCTGTTAAAATTAAAGCAAAGAGTTTTATTGAAGATATAGAGGCATCCGGATTGGGCAGCACTTTGTGAGGGTTCAGAAAAATACTCTGGTGAAACGAACTTTTCACAGAGTTTAAGAAAATTCGGAAATTATAAGGAAAAACATCTGATTGGTTGACATTTACAAAACCATGCTTTAACAGACACCAGACAACTATGAGATACCTTAAGCATTGTTTTGTTAATCATAAAATTTGAGTTAGATAACATCTTGTTAACCTATGGCTATTTTGGGGGTCATTCACATTTGACACATTGAACACTAATGACCGAAGATCAGATGAATTGTGGAATGACATTAAGGACATCATACATGAAGAAAGCAAGAGGTCACTAAAAAGAGAGGAAAGAAAGAAAAGACCAAAGTGGATGTCAGAAGAGACTCAGAAACTTGCTCTTGAATGCTAAGTAGCTAAAGCAAAAGGAATAAATGAAGAAGTAAAAGAGCTGAACAGAAGATTTCAAAAGGCAGCTTGAGAAGACAAAGTAAAGTATTATAATGATATCTGCAAGGAACTGGAGATAGAAAACCAAAAGGGAAGAACAGGCTTGGCATTTCTCAAGCTGAAAGAACTGAAGAAAAAATTCAAGCCTGAAGTCGCAATAGTGAAGGATTCTATGGCGAAAATATTAAACAACATGGGAAACATCAAAAGAAGATGGAAGGAATACACAGAGTCATTATACCAAAAACAATTGATCGATGTTCAAACATTTCAAGAGGTAACGTATAATCAGGAACCGATGGTACTGAAGGAAGAAGTCCAAGCTGCACTAAAGACACTGGTGAAAAACAAGGCTCCAAGAATTGATGGAAAATCAGTTGAGATGTTTCAACAAACGGATGCAGTGCTGAAAGTGCTCACTCATCTTTGCCAAGAAATTTGGAAGACAGCTACCTGGCCGACTGACTGGAAGAGATCCATATTTATGCCTATTCCCAGGAAAGGTGATCCAACAGAATGTGGAAATTATCGAACAATATCATTAACATCACATGAAGTAAAATTTTGCTGAAGATCATTCAAAAGCAACTGCAGCAGTATATTGACAGAACTGCCAGAAATTCAGGCCGGATTCAGAAGAGGATGTGGAACCAGGGATATCATTGCTGATGTCAGATGTATCCTGGCTAAAAGTAGAGAATACCAGAAAGATATTTATCTGTGTTTTATTGACTATGCAAAGGCAGGAAACTGTGTGGATCATAACAAATTATGGATAGCATTGAGAAGAATGGGAATTCTAGAACACTTAATTGTGTTCATGAGGAACCTATACATAGATCAAGAGGCAGTTGTTCAGACAGAACAAGGGGATAATGCATGGTTTAAAGTCAGGAAAGCTGTGCATCAGGGTTGTATCCTTTCACCATACCTATTCAATCTGTATGCTAAGCAAATAATCTGAGAAGCTGGACTATGTGAAGAACAGGACATCAGGATTGGAAGAAGACTCGTTAACAACCTGAGATATGCAGATGACCACCTTGCTAGCTGAAAGTGAAAAGGACTTGAAATACTTACTGATGAAGATCAAAGACCACAGCTTCAGTATGGATTACAACTCAACATAAAGAAAACAAAAATCCTCACATCTGGACCAGTAAGCAACATCATGATAAATGGAGATAATATAGAAGTTGTCAAGGATTTCATTTTACTTGGATCCACAATCAACAACCATTGAAGCAGCAGTCAAGAAATCAAAAGACTCATTGCATTGGGCAAATGTGCCACAAAAAACCTCCTTAAAGTGTTGAAAAGCAAAGATGTCACCTTGAAGACTAAGGTGCACCTGACCCAAGCCATGGCATTTTCAATTGCATAATATGTGTGTGAAAGCTGGACAATGAATAAGGAAGACAGAAGGAGAATTGACACCTTTGAATTGCGGTGTTGAAGAAGAATATTGAATATACCATGGACCGCCAAAAGAACAAATAAATCTGTCTTGGAAGAAGTACAACCAGAATGCTCCTTAGAAGCAAGGATGGCAAGACTATGTCTTACATACTTTGGACAGGTTGTCAAGAGGGATCAGTCCCTGGAGAAGGACATCACAGTTGGTAAAGTAGAGGGTCAGCAAAAAAGAGGAAGACGCTCATTGAGATGGATTGATACAGTGGCTGCAACAATGGGCTCAAGCATAACGATTGTGAGCATGGCGCAGGACCGGAAAGAGTTCCATTCTCTAGTACATAGGGTTGCTATGAGTCAAAACTGACTCAATGGCACCTAACAACAACAACAACAATTTGGGGGCCAGCCTGAGTAAGTATTCTTTCTGGGAGCATACTGTGAGAGGAAAGGAGTGGAGGGGAGCCCGCAGGCTTCCTGAAGTGTTTTGGCTAGCTGACTTTTGAGAGTTAGCTCTGATTGAGCAGTAAACAACAAAGTGGAGTCAGGCCTACATCTTGGGCAGTAGTCTCTTCTTATGCCAAGCACCTAGATTTTGGGGGCTCCTTCACACTGTATCTGCAGTTATCCATTTATTATAACCAGAAAAGATACAAGCAAACCTACACATCGGCCAAGGTCTTGTAGTGGTTCTGACTTGAGGCTTTCACTGTCCCCAGGGACATGCCACCCTCTCCAATGCATGGATATTATTGCCAATCCTGGAAGCCCCAAAAAGGGAAGCTCCAAAATCCAGGATCCCTTATAATATTTATTGGGGCCTCAATGTATACACATAAATCAATGAATATGCCTGATTGACTACATCGTGCTTCCCTCTCCACTCCCATTTCTGAGATCTGTTGCTAGGGTGGGGCCCATGCAGTACCTATTCATTTGCACATGTCTAAGGTTTGCCTGGCTGTTTTAGAAAAACAAAGACACCTTGATTGCTAGAGAAATTCCAAGGGCTGTTTTTCAGAAACCTGAGACAAAGGCCAAACTGAGTTCTTAGTCCCACACAAGGGGCCAGAGGAGAACTAGACAGCAGGCTAGGGACCTAGAACCTGTGTTTGTGAAAAGGGTTGAAATCAATTTTAAGATCAGGAACGTTAAATACTTAATATAAGTAATTAGCTGGTTCATGAAAAGTTTAGTAAAGTCTATTAGTTACAGAAAAATTTGTTGTGGATATTGTGTTTTTTTCTTGATTAACTTCAAGGACAATGCTATGTTGATGGTTATCAAGCAAGTAAGCATCAACAGGGAAAACATGAGTATAGATTCACACTTCCTAAACTGAACACACTCAGAAGAAGTAGGAACTCCTAGAAAGAGATAACCATGCAAACATGTTATACCCTGAATAAGTTACAGACATCTTGAGACAAGGATACAATTTCCCCACATAGGTTAACCTCAACTAGTTTTTAATTGAATTTAATATAACTTATTTTACTGTTGTCAAAAGAGAAATTGGAAACAGATATCTTGCTTTAATTTTGGGGTCTTCTTACCCATGAAACCAGCTATTCATTATCAAGAAATCCCTGACCAAATGTAATATGACAGCAGCTTTTCTTTCACTAAAAAACCAAAAACCAAACACGTTGCCATCAAGTCAAAAGTAGAACTGCCCCACAGGTTTCTAAGAAGCAGGTGGTGGATTTGAACCGCTGACCTTTTGGTTAGCAGCTGAGCTCTTAACCACTACACCACCAAGGTTCCTTTTCTCTCACTGGAAGTTGCAAATCCTTTCTTTCTGGTTTGCAGCCAGGCTTACTAAATTTGAAATCCAAAAGATACGGCTAGGTGGAGAGGCAGAGACTATCACGTGAACTGATTATCTGTTGATATCAGTAAAAGGCGGAGGGCAGGTTTCAATCAATCATGTTAAGATTAGCTAATGGTTGATCTTCTATATTTCTCCATCCTCTTCTTTTTATAAGCCCCATTGTAACTACTTTCTTGAGTCATTTGATTTTTCTGGAATCAAAATGATCTCCCTATATGCATATAGAATAACTGCTTAGAATAAACCTTATGTTCAAATTTTGGTGAGTTTTGATTATTTTTAATGCTGTAATCAGCATATGCTCACTGTAAGGGGAATGTGATCTCAGCAGGTAACTGTTGTGCTGCCTTCTGAGTAAAGACACTAAATGGTAAAGATCATTATTTCAATAAATATTTACTGATTTTTTTTATGTGCCAGACACACAAAAGCACTGTATTTATTGCAATGAACAAAGAAAACAGAAATCTTCACCCTTGTGAAGTTTACATTCTGGTGGGGAAAAAAAGAAAACAGACAAGAAAAAAAATGAATGAAATATATAGTGTGTTAGGTTATGATAAGTGCTATGGGTCAGACAAAGCTGTGAGAGGAGTATTAAGAAGTAGGTGAAATTTTAATTTGAGAAAACACCTGAAGAAGATGAAGGCACATGTCAGACAGAGATCTGGGTAAAGCGCTGAGGTTCAGTGTATCCTAGATGTTCAAGAAATAGCAATGAGCCTCTGGGATCACAAATTATGGGAGTGGCTTGATATTAATATCCTGTTGAATGCAATATAGCCAAGTTTGTAAGTACTATCTAGACTGATTAATTTAGATTTATTTCATAAATGGTTGATCTGAATAGGATTTCAAATTGTTTTGTCCTAATAATTTATAAGCTTTAACCTGTGAAGGTGCATATGCTATTCTAAAATATTATTTTAATATTACTTTTTATCTCTACTCCATACATACAGTCAATTTCATAGTTAGATAGGAAGATGAGCCAAGCTATGTGAAGTATTTCTGGTTGTCTTTATTCTCTTTTATGAGAACAGAATAGAGTGTCAGAAGTACCAGAGAAAAGAAACAGAAAATATCTGATCATAAAATTTTCATGCATCTCTTTATTCATTTCAACACATATTTTTTGAGCAACTGCCATATGCCAGCAGTGTGTTAAGCACTAAAATTGCAGTACTATAAAAATCAGACATGGTTTGATCCTTAAAAAGGTTACATTCTAGTAGGAAATGCATGTATTATACAAGTGATACCAGGGGAATTGAAAGAAGTTTCTATGGAAGCGTGTAGTAGCATGGAGTCCTCTTGTCTTGGGTGTTATGGAAAGACTCAGAAAAAATAAATAAAAACTGCCTTGTGGGATAAAAATTATTATTCTGGTTTAAAGAGAGAGTGAGCAAGACACAAAATGATGCTTATAACGCCAATAAGTTGTTTCAAAAATTGACCACTTGACCTGGGCAAGATGGAGGTCATTTGTAACCTTAATAAGTAAAGTTTTGGCACAATGGTGAGAATGAAAGCCTGCCTGAAATTTGTTCGTGAGGGAATGGAGGAGAGGAAGAAGAAACTGGAAATAAAGACAACCTCTTTAAAGAGTTTTGTCTTGAGTGGGACTGGAAAATTAGGCAGGAATGAGAGAGAGCAGTAAAAGCTACTCCTTTTTAAAGGTAGGAGTTATAGTCATATTTTAAATGCTTATAATCTAATTAAAATTTAAAAGGAATATAAATGATAGGGCATTGAGAAGGGTCAAAGACTCAAGTGGGTTTCTTACATAGATGGAAGAGGAAAGATGTTGGCCTTAGATAATAGCAAGAACTATTCATCCATGAGAGAGAATACCTTGCTTGGAAAGCAGGTAGTTTCATATATGTAGGAAGATAAAGAATTTGTCTTCTCATTCCTGAAATTTTCTCGGTGTTAAAATAAATAAATAAATAAATAAAAGAATTATCAGCTAAGGGTAGGAAGTGGGGAGGAGTCTTAGTGATTTAAGAAGAGAAATGTGAAATTGTTGCTAAATTGAGTGGGCCACTCTGAGGTAACGGTCATGAGTTTAAAGTATAAAATTTTAGGCAGCCATGTTCAGAGGCTGGGCTGTTGGTTCAGAATAGATGGTGCATTGGAATAAACCAAAGAATGAAGTTTTATTAGGTGAATAAGAAGAAGGAAGAGAGTTGCAGGAAAGTTGCAGGCGGAAGTTAAATGATGGACCACAGAATCTAAATTGTGTAAAGAGAGAAGTCAGGATATTAGGGGTTCTGGACATCACAAATGTTGTTGCGTGAATGGATAAAAGATCCCAATGGTGTCTAAGAGTTATTTGAGGAAGTGAGGCAGTAAGATAGAGGTGGTGTTCAAATAATAGGGTGTTGAAACTGAGATTATGGTAGTATAGCTACTGGTTTTGACAAGGATTAAGAAATAACATGAGAATGTGTCTGTGGAAGGGTAGAGGACCAGATCATTGGACGAGAGGTGGTTGGGGAATTATAGATGCATCATCTATGTTGATTTTGAAATCATTAAGAGTTATGATAGGATTTGTTGTTGTTGTTAGTTGCCATCAAGTTGGCTCTGACTCATGGTGACTCCATGTACAACATAACTAAACTTTGTCCATTCCCGTGCCATCTTCATGATAATACCAAAACATCGTTGCTGTATTTTTTAAGTTCCTTCCAAACTAGGGGGCTCATCTTCCAGCACTATATAGGAAGACATTATTTTGTGATCCACTGGGTTATCATTGGCTAATTTTTGGAAGTAGATTCCTAGTCTGTTTTAGTCTGAAAACTCTGTGGAAACCTGTCAATCATGGGTGACCATGATGGTATTTGAAATACTGGTGGCATAGATTCAACATCGTAGCAACCTGTATAGCCACCACAGTAAAAAAGAACTAACAGATGGGTGGTGGATGATAGGATTGGGATTGCAGAAAGATTCAATGTGCCAGCCACAATGTACATCTAGCTCCATGCCTGTAGGCCAATTTTTTTTTTTTTTTTTACATATTTAAAATTGGAACTGTTGGAGAGCATTTATCTCCAATACTGCTAAAAAAAAATTGCAGTGATCATGAGGCATTTCAGGGACATGTGTTTTGGTGGGTATGACACAGCCTCACCTCCTACGCATAAACATCAGTTTCCCTTAGTAAATTGTTCGGAAAATTACTTGATTTGTAATTTCCCTCCATAAACAGATCACAAAATTGAAGTACACATCAGATGTATTAAACCTTTCTACTCCGACTCTGGCTTTGTGCAACCCAAGCAGAGTTCTGCTATTCTTGTACATCCAGGCAGAATTCAACATTTGTTTGGAATTCCTGGGTGCTACAATTGTTAAAGAACTTGACTGCTAACCCAAAGGTTGGAGGTTTGAATTAGGGCTTCGAACCAGTTCTTCCTGGTTCAGTCTTGGTAGATGAAGTGAAAGCAGAACAGACCCAAATTCAAAATGTGGGTGAACTGGAGTGATAACCTGAACAGAAAAAATTACAGGGCAAAGCCCTGGAATGGGAGACTCAAAAGAGGCATTGTGGGCCCTTTCAGGAGCCTGATGTGGAAGATTGGATTATTGTTAGGACTGTGGAGAGTGACACACTTTTAAAGCTGTGTGGGCAACTGCCACCTTGGAGCGGGGCACCACTTTTTCCGACTCTGCTAAAAACGCAGCAGGCAAGAGATTTGGTTTTTATGCAACGTGTACACTGCCCTTGTTTTCTGAGAAGGAGACTAAGTTTCTGGCAGGGCTTCAACCTGTAATTTTTCCTTTTCCAGTTATCATTCCACTTCACCCAAATTTTAAAAATTCGAGTCTGTTCCAGTTTCGCTTCGAAGGTCATAACTTAATTGGGCAGGATCAGTTCGAAGGCCTGGTTTGAATCTGCCCAGAGATGCCTCCAAAGAAAGTTCTGGCAATCTACTTCCAAAAACTCTCTATGGAGCACAGTTCTACTCTGACATACCTGGGGTCTCCGTGAGTCAAACTGATTTGATGGCAACTGGTGGTGGTGTTAGTAGTTGCTGTTTTTATGTGGGAAAATTCTTCACATATGTAGTTTTGTAACTAGCCATTAACTGAATTTTAATATAATGTTTTGTAATATTTCAGTTTTAAATTATATTTGAAGTTTCTGCAACTCTGTTAATATTAGCAAATTCGTTTTTTTCCTTTTCAAAATTTATACTTTTTTTCAAATTTCTTTGGCTAAACTTGCAGAATAAGTTTTAATTACAGTGGTAAGAGTGTGCTTGGTTTTATCGTTCTTAACATTGTTGCAAATGTTTCTGGTGGATCACTATTAAGCAAGATCCTAGAATAAGCTTGTTATAGATTGAGAGTCACAGGTAACAGGGTAATATAAATTGTATGTGTCTGTGGATAACTTCCAAAAACAGAAACTTATTTTTTTATTCTTTTTATGACTAACCCCATTTTGACTGAGACAATTTTCCCTGGAGCTGACAGAGAATGTTTGTCTTCTAAATTCAAATAAAGCACACTTCAGTGGTAGGGACCACACTGCAGGGCTTGCAAAACACAAAGCTTTCCAGCAAAGCCTTTCTGGTAATGCCATTGCCCACTGCTCTTTGCCCTAAAAGAGGGTACTGGATGAGGGGGGATTATCTCCTTCATGAGAGACACAAGTTACAGACTTTAACAATACCCCTCCACAACTCATCTTCATGATATAGACTCTGTCACTGGGGCCTCACATACACTCAGATACCAATTAAATCAGGGACTGTACGTAGTCATCCATCTGAAAGTTGCTTGACAAGAGAACCACAGGACTTGCAAAGCATGAAGTATAGGAAAGCAAAGGCCAGGGAGAAAGATGCCAGGGAACAGCTTGTACTTTGCTTGCATTGAAAGGGTCCTTGCCTATCTGAGGGCTATGGAGAATGCAGCTGAATAGAGATGTGGCTTCAGATCCCATAGAGCAATATAAAGACATCTAAGAATTATGGATGCAGGAGCACAGAATGAGCCTATGAGCAGAAGCCAGTGTTAGAAAGACAGGAGATCCAAAATCATCAGCAAACATTCATAGTCAATTACTTACATAACTCCTCTTCACTCTGCTCCCCCACTCCTCTGCTCTCTCCTTGCACAGTAGACAGTATGAGATTCAGGTGAGCCAAGCACTTGGAAAAGTGGGACCAGGAGTAAAAGGAAGGCAGACAGTCATGAAACCAGGAAACCCTGATACTGAAATCAGAACTCATGCAATGACTAAAGTTCTCATAACTGAATTATATTACAAAATCATCAGATAATACTAAATTTACCGGAAACCAAATGAGGTATGTTGATTGGCAACTTAAAATTTCTCCACATCTATCAAGCCATATGGCCCTAGCACATGATGTTGATATCAATTATTAGCAAAAACAAAAATATTTTGTGTTTTTACTCAATTCATACCTGATACATATGCTGTACTCTAGACTCTATAACACTTTTAACTATTGTTATTGCCTAAATTAGCTACCCTACACTGATTTAATCAAATCACAGTTATTTTTTTTTTTTAAAGTGAAAAGAAAGTTTTATTTGGCATATATTCAAAAGGGCAGAAGTGGGAAGCGGACAAGCATGCTGCCACAGCCATGTCTGCTCGAGTCCAAAGAGTTACAGAGCCATCAGTATATATCAACATCAGAAAATGGGTAGAATCATTGAAAGCATCACTTTTTCACTGATTGGCTAGAAATTATAATCTTACATTTTGAATCATCTTTCTTAACAATCATTGGTACGGGTTTCAGTTACAAAAGTCAGGAGGGTCTTCATTGGTCCAACAAATTTCTAGTCACTAAACACTAATAGAAAAAGATAAGAGTAGAAAGTCTTTTGTGTTCTGTTTGATGGGATTTATGTGAAAGTTTCCCTAAAAGATATTTTCCAAAATTATCTTAGCTATTGTCTTTATACCTCAGGGCCCAGTTGATGTGTCCTTGTGAATCCTTGTGAGCCATTGTGAGCCCAGCTTCAGCTGGGTCACATTCTGTATGCTCAAGGAGAGGGAATAATAACTCCAATATTATTTCCTAAATCAGTCCCTCCTTTTGACCAGAGATTGGAGATACAACATTAATGATCAATACCTGGACTTAGTCGAGCTCCTAGATGGTGGCCATGGCAGGCTCTTTAAACTCATGGTGCTGGTTTTCCACCGGATACCATCTGGTTCTTCACCTGGATCTTAAGAGCGATGTTCTCATCAGTCACATTGCCGGAGTGAGCAGACTCAGTGTACATCAACATTTTAGCCTGAGGCCTTCTTTTGCCTTTTAGGTGTGTAAGAAAATAGAGGATAAATTTTATGGTTATGTTTTTTTGTTTGTTTACTTGTTTGTTTTCTAGCTCCCAGGTGATTCCAATGTGTAGACAAGGCTGCAAAGCACACAAGGCTTCTCATATTTTCATGTGCATATGAATTACCAATAAAATACTTACTAAAAAAAACCAAACTGCTTGCCATCAAGTTGATTTCAACTCATAGCGACTCTATAGAGCAGAGTAGAACTGCTCCATAGGGTTTCCAAGGAATGGCTGGTGGATTTGAACTGCCCACCTTTTGTTTAGCAGTTGAATGCTTAACCACTGTGACTTAGGACTTATCTAATGTCTCCCAATAAAATAAACTAGAAGAATATTACAATTTTCCATATACGCCTTGAATATATTTTGTTATATTATTTCTAATCATTGGCTTTGTCAGATGCTAATTTGAAGTTTTTAATCTATGTTTACAAATGAAAGTAGACTATAATTTTCCAACCACATAGTGTCTATATTGGCTTTAAATTTTTTTTTTTAATCAAAGTTATGCTGGTTTCATAAAATGAACTGGAGATTGTATACATGTATTTTATTCCTTATAAGATTTTGAGCTTTATTAGAATAATTTCTTTCTTGACTATTCAGAGGAATTCACTAGTAAAACCAAGTGAAGCTGGAGTATTTCTTTGTGGGATTTCTTTTTCCTGATTCAATTTCTTTATTTCTCAGTTCTGTTTAGGCTTGTTATTTTTTCTAAGGACAGTTTAGGTAATGGTGTTAATTAAAGTATATTAAAGTATGCTAGTTAAGGTATCATAGATGCTTAAGAGTTAAGTATAAGTATCTCAAAATCTTAACAGAATACAAGTTAATTTTTTGCTTGTGTAAAATTTGAGACTAAGTGTTCTTGGTTATCATGTAGTTCTCCTCCAGTCAGTGACTCAGCAACCCAGGCTCTTTTTTTCTGTGGCTTTGCCACCTGCTATGAATGGAGCTGAAGTATGTGACACAATAAATGACCACTCATGGGAAGTTTATGAGACTGACCTGGAAATGTAATATTTCGCTTCCACTCACATTTGATTTACTAGAATTCAGCCACAGAGCCATACCGCACTGCAGATCTGGTCTTTTTGCCAAGAAGAGAAAATTGACTAGTTAACAGTCATAGATACAGAGTATTTTTTCTAGTAATTTGACTATTTCTCTTATACTTTCAGATTAAAATTTTTCAGAATATAATTTTATTACCTTGCTAATCATGTCAAGTTATAAAGTGATTGGCACATTTTTATTCAATCTATTTAATATTTGTGCCATCTCTTTTTGTTTCTTAGTCAATCTAACCAGACAATTAAAAATATCTTTTCTTTTGAAAGAACTAACTTTTGACTTCGTTGGCCCACCCTAGTTAAAGTGTGTGTGTATAGTATATATATACATATAAAATATATATTTATACAATTGATTTCTGGTCTTCCTTTTTTTATTTCTTTTTTTCATGCTCCTTTGATGTTTGTTTAAATAAAACTTTTCCTTTGTGCTTGATATTCAAATTTGCCTTCATAACTTAAAATAAATCTTCCAATTAAACTAATTATTTCATTTACCAACAAATAAGCTAACTACTATATACAACATTTTTCTTTCTTAGCTACTCATATCTATGGACCATAATATATCTTTCCCAATAACCCATTTTAGAATCCATCCCATCCCATTTTTTAACTAAGAAGGTACCTAATATGATAATATGTACAATATACATAGATAAGAGAATGAAGCTTGCGGATGGAGCAGAGGATGCCTAACAATGAGCAAATTTCTCAAACCCTTTCACAGTAACTAATAATGTCTACTGAGTTTTTGTCCTCTGATTTGTAGTTATTTACATTATCAAGTGTTTCAGTACATATTATCAGGAAGATGAAATTGGGGATGCTTACCATGCTAGAATTGGCATATAGACTTAGATGTCTCCTGTTCCAAGATATATGAATCTTTTCAAGTGTTTTAAAATGGAAGAAAGGCCTGGTGAGATACTTCTGAATGATCACAGCCATTGAAAATCCTATGGCAACTAGATCGCAGCTTTTTTTTTTTTTTCCCTCAGTGTTTGAAATAAAGTTACTTACAGACAAATCCACTGGATGATGACCCCTCACTAAATCTTTGGACCATTGCATTCTCAAAATTCCAAATTCCCATGATCTAACTTTTTATTGGGATACCTTAAACCTTCTTTCAAGTATATAATTTTCCTAAATAATTCATTACATCCGTATATTCTCCAAACATTGTAGGTCACTGATGATCTAGTCTCAATTGCAAGGCAATCTCGTCTCAGATCTTGCTCCATCATTAGTCAATCTAAATGATTGCATACAGTCTCCTGTGTGATGAGCTCTTAGATTGATTCTGCAAGGAAGCATGTCTTTTACATGCAGCTAAGAACGCGTGAAGCTGGAGATCCCACAGGATGTGAGATGAACAAGAGGAGCTAATAGTGAGACACACTCAGGTTTGAGAAAAAAATAAAAACTTGTAAGTAGCAGATTGGAGCAGAAGGCAAAAAAGAGAAACAACAAACATATGTTGGTGGTGGAACAAAACCAGTACTTAGGTTTCAAGGTATATCTGCCATGTGTTTACAAGTGTATGTCTAGCCCATGTAAAATAACTAGGAATAGGATAAACAGATCTAAATCACATATTTAAATGATTATATGATTTCATCATCCATAATATCTGAATTTCACTCATTCTTTCAGTTAGTCCACATATTTACAACTCTTTCAATTTAGGATGCAGGCATGTAACACACAATACCTGCTTTTGTGAAGCTCACAAATAAATAAATAAACCTGAATATTATAAACTTATTATTGAAATACTAGTATATTGTTAAGGGGGCAAAAAGAGGTATATATAGTCACGTTTGATGGTGTATGTATTGGGGAAATTTTCCTGCAGGAAATGCTGCTTATGTGAGTCTTGCAGGATGTGTCAAATTTCCCAAGTAGAGAATCTAACAGGGATTGGAGATACGTCAAAAGTTGAAATATTCTGGAAAAAAGGAACAGTAATGGCAATGAAACTTGAATAACATGATATAATAAATCAAACCTGGGGGTTATGCACAAAATGAAAGTATGAAGTTTCTCTTATGGCATGTTAAGAATTTTATACTTAGAAGTGAGGTCAGACTTCTTTTAAGAAACAGGAACACTATGAACATAGAAAAAGGAGAATTAGGCAATAATGAAATGGAGTGGAAGGGATAGCATGAAGAGAAGTTTATAAAATACAGTAGCTATACTTTCTGGCTAATGGAATGGGGATCAGTGAGGGAAAGTAAATGGCATCTCATATGTTAGATAAAAGGAATCTCTAATGTGATTCCCAGATTTCTGGTGTGAATGGCTAGCTAGTTATTGTAGGAACTAGAGAAACAGAAGAGGATAATGAAAGGAAGATGAGAATTGAATGTTAATATGTATAGTTACAGATACTTATGAGACAGCTAATTGAAAATACTCTAATGTAAGTGCTCTAGAGAACAACTTGGTGTCATCAGCATCTGCGCAGTATGTGAATATGTTGATATGAGTGAAATTGCCAAACAAGAATCTGGGCGTCACAAAGTGTGTCAATCTGGAAAGACATCTCTAAGGATGAACTTGAGAAAACAACAATTTTGTGGAGAAGCTAGGCGAAAAGAGCCTGGGAGGT